>NW_027595433.1:72500-169767 GCF_031162955.1 Sander vitreus | reverse complement strand
GGCGCCTGTGCCTTTCCCCGGTAGCCTGTTCAGTAATCCATGCCCACTGTTTAAGTGTTTAGACATTAATATTCACAACTAATACTAGACTTTCCTATGAAACAACCTTTAATATCTGCATTCATACAAAGAGTTACTCACAGCTACAGTATAAGTTTAACTGAGGGCTAGAAAGTAGTAAAGCCAGGAGCACAGGTGTCCTTTCATGAACTTGTAACCTTGGAACTAACAGAGACACTGCCAATACAAAACGTGTCCTTTTCACAAGACGCCACAAGATGGCGCCCTGGTGTAATGGGAGGAACCTGATGTTTACTAGTGACACTCCAACAGTGGAACAAGAAAATAATGTTCACTGAATACAATATAAATGTAACTGAGGGTTTCTTATGTTGTCTAGACTCAGGTTTGGCTGTAAAATAGAGACTTCCAATGCTGGAACCCAGACGGCACTGAACGTCTCACTTTATTCAACCCCAACACAGACCAAACCAAACACATACCACACTTTATCCACTTCCGTTGTCCCCATCACAATAAAAGCTCCATGTTTACTCTAACTTCCTATAGAGAGCCAAAGTCACGCCCTTCTACTTCCGGTCCATGGGACCTATCTTTCGAAAAAAAATATGAACGGGAGTCAATGAGAGATGATAATTATTTTTTTGGTCCGGTTCGAATTGTGCCATGCATTTCACAAATGATGTGTGTACATTTATAAGATAATTTTACGTGTCAAGAGATAAACAATCTGACGTAAAGAAGTTGAACAACATTAGGTTGTGTGTGAGATCGCTTAGTGAACTACATCTCTTGTCTCGAACAATTTACGTCACCAGAGAAATATGGCTTTCTCCTTGTCGAGCTTTACCGCCTTCTACCAAGTATCAAAATAGGTGAAAGCCATTATAAATCTGGTCATGTCGAGAGCTGCAGCTACTCTAAGGCAGTGTAGGGAAAAATGTGGTGACTTCAGGTAGCGACTTGGACTTGTAGTCCGTCTAGTTACGTATTTACCCATAGCATTTTACATAACTATCTTGCGACAAACTTTGACATTCTTGACGTGTAAAATCATTTTTTATTTTGAAAAACATCATATTTGTAATCCAAGGCACAAGTCCATCGGGACCATTTCGCCATTGACCACAATTGCATTTTTTTTTCGAAGATAGGTCCCATGGAGGCAAACAGAAGGGGCGGGACTTCAGATCTCTATTAACCTTCAACTGAGAGGTTACACAATACAATACCAGACATAAATAAAACAATATGTATATAAAAGTAGTTTAGGATTCAAATGTAACAAAATATTTATTTTCCCCCCAATATTACCGACAGTTTTAGGCACATTATTATGTAGGGAAGTGATCACCTTCCATCATGTTTCTGTTCATTATTATATTACATTACATAAGTTAATTTCTTTTATTTAACCAGCACACTCATTATCTTTGTGTGATGTCTTCCTATAAAGACGTGAGACAGATTAGCACGTAGCAGAAGGCGGCTTTACTTTTCACCGTGTTTGACATCCAACCGGTATCCCAGCATTCTTAGCGATCAGGTACTACATCAGAACTAAGTTGCAAAAATAATAAACTCAAATGTTTAATACATCACGTCACTTTCCCTTTTAGACTGAAGGTAGTATTCTGATGACATAACACCTAAGACCTGAAACAAGGAGTACCTTATTCTTAATATGACCAGCCTGTAACGGATAGCCTACGACAACAAAACATCTCAGTATGTTAAAGGCACAGTTGGTGAGGTTGAGAAGCTAGCGAGATTTGAAAGTAGCTTTTCCTCTGGGCTCCGTCTGGCCCTGACTCCCCAACCCGATAATCGGCCGTCTGACAGTCTGGCGAGGTCGGTGACTCAAGTCTGTTGGCTGTGTTACGTGCCGTTGTCAGTTGGAGGAGCCGTTGGCCTTCATTTGGGCCGATTTGACTTGCTGGGTCGGCGGGCCGGCAGTCGGACTCAATGACCAATCTGATTGGTGGAGTGCTAACCTGGAAATGACGAGAGGGATGAGCTTGACTAGAGCCTCTCAAAATCTGACGAAAATCTTTTAAACTGACCTTTGTTGATCTGAAATGAAGACAGATTCAGCAACTGCACGGCCAGATCAGCTGCAAGTTTCAATTTTTTGGGCTACAACACAGATTGCTGTTATGGAGACATATTACGTCTCACGCACGCGCAGAACGTACCAGAGAGGTACTTTTTTGGACCTTGGGGAGCCGACCGATCAGTCCGACTGGCTTTTCTGCCAACAGTCGGCCGTAGGGTAGCACTCCACCAATCAGATCGGTCATTGAGTCCGACTGCCCGCCCTCCGACCCAGCAAGTCAGGTTGGCCAAAATAAAGGCCGACAGCCCCTCCAACGGACGACGGCACGGAACACACCGAACAGACTCGAGTCACTGACCTCGCCAGACTGTCCGACAGCCGATTATCAGGTTGTTGTGTCAGGGGCATAACCCTTCCCCCTGCCCTCTGGGCCCCCCCACACACCCATAGACCACCGCCGCCTTCACTGCTTTACAGCGAGGCGCCACTCTGCTACTGCTTCACAGCAAAGCGGCAAAAAGGCTTGATTCCCCTCATCAACCAACTACTTTATTTTACAAACAACTACACAATTTACATAGATTCCATTTCATTTATTCCCAGGAGGAATTAACGGAATCAATATATCAACAATCCACGCAACTTTATGCTGTGTGTCTGTGTGTCTGTGTGTGTGTGTCTGTATGTGTGTGTGTGTGTGTGTGTGTGTGTGTGTGTGTGTGTGTGTGTGTGTGTGTGTGTGTGTGTGTGTGTGTGTGTGTGTGTGTGTGTGTGTCTGTGTCTGTGTGTGTGTGTGTGTGTGTCTGTGTGTGTGTGTGTGTGTGTGTGTGTCTGTGTGTGTGTGTGTGTGTGTGTGTGTGTGTGTGTGCTGTCTGTGTGTGTGTGTGTGTGTGTGTGTGTGTGTGTCTGTATGTGTGTGTGTGTGTGTGTGTGCGTGTGTGTGTGTGTGTCTGTGTGTGTATGTGTGTGTGTATGTGTGTGTGTGTGTGTGTGTGTGTGTGTGTGTGTGTGTGTATGTGTGTGTGTGTGTGTGTGTGTGTCTGTGTGTGTGTGTGTGTGTGTGTGTGTGTGTGTGTGTGTGTGTGTGTGTGTGTGTGTGTGTGTGTGTGTGTGTGCGTGTGTGTCTGTATGTCTGTATGTGTGTGTGTGTGTGTGTGTGTGTGTGTGTGTGTGTGTGTGTGTGTGTGTGTGTGTGTGTGTGTGTATGTTGTATGTGTGTGTGTGTGTGTGTGTGTCTGTATGTGTGTGTGTGTGTGTGTGTGTGTGTGTGTGTGTGTGTGTGTGTGTGTGTGTGTGTGTGTGTGTGTGTGTGTGTGTGTGTGTGTGTGTGTGTGTGTGTGTGTGTGTATGTGTGTGTGTGTGTGTGTGTGTGTGTGTGTGTGTGTGTGTGTGTGTGTGTGTGTGTGTGTGTGTGTGTGTGTGTGTGTGTGTGTGTGTGTGTGTGTGTGTGTGTGTGTGTGTGTGTGTTAAATGCTGAAATGTAGTAAAGAGTCGATATATAAATGAATTAGTGCAGGTTGTGTTCTGAATAGCGAAGTAGGTGTAGAAAAGAGTAGTAGATGTGCAAAAGAAAAGAGAAAAAATGTGTATGATAACAAGGTGTTGCAACAGTGGTGGGGAGAAATACAGTCTTGCAGGTGCGAGGTGTAAAAGCGTGTAAACAGATATGTGCAAATGTGCAATGGGGCTTGTCGGAGACCGTGGGATAGGGTGTTGAATACATGAAAGGTGAACAATTAGCACATGCAGTGATCGGACAGGAGCTTGGTCAGACGTGCTTTAAAGGTAGTTAGTGGGATAAGGGTTTTGAGTTTCAGGGGTTTTGTAGTTCATTGTAATGTTTTATTGTAATGTATTATGTTGCTGTTGTTTACACTTGTTTAGACTATTTTTAGGAGTTTCTATCTATCTTTTTTTTCTCCAAATGTTCTGACTTAATTTTAGTGTTTTTTGGGATGAAATCTTACCAAAGGGGGGGGTCTGTGTTTAGTTTTCTGTTCTGATGATAAGGAGGTGGACCAAACCACTTTGAGGTTTAATGGGGGGGTGGAGACTTAAAAAAAACCCATCTTTCTGAGTCTGTAATAAATGCACATTACACAGTATTATATTACTTAATTGTAAAGTATATATAGGTTTATAATTCCGTATTGTTAGGGGAGGGGGGAGGAATGTTTACCCAGGAAAAGAGATTACAGGTTTCCCTGATGATGGCAAACTACACCAGACTCCATGTAAATAATCAGTACTTTTAGCGTGTATAGAGCCAGCATGTTTCCACATGTAAATGGGTGAATTAAAGGTGTATTTCAACCAAACCAGAGTGCTGATTGATGGAACAGTGGAAAGATGAACCAAGACGGCTTTTGGTAGTTTAATTTAGTTTCTGTCCACTTTGAATGAAGTGTGTTTTACGATGATAAAAGTCCTGATTATTTACATGGAGTCTGGTGGGTTTGGCGAGCGAAATCAACAACACCAGTGTAACGGGTTGTATATTAGGTTCTGTTAAATTCCTGCAGAAATGGGGACAGCACCGCCTGCTGGCGTCACTCCCACATTGCTCTGCAGCCCTAAAAGTAATGCATTCTGGGTAATCCACGTCAGAACTCCTGATAACTGCTGTGGTAAGTCGCATGTTAAACGCTGCAGAGATAATATTAGCCAAAATGCTTTAAAGCCTGCCACACAATGTTTTATTGTACTGTATTTTGTTGTGATGTAGTTTAGAGATGAATGCCGTTTGTTTGGCGTCGAGTGAGTCAGAGCTGAATGCTAAATGTAGCTTCTAATGCTATTTCTCCGTCTGAATGACTGTTGTGTAGGGCTGTTTATGTCTCTGTCTGACCATCACCAAACTACACCAGACTCCATGTAAATAATCAGGACTTTTAGCGTGTATAGAGCCAGCATATTTCCACCAGACTCCATGTAAATAATCAGGACTTTTAGCGTGTATAGAGCCAGCATATTTCCACCAGACTCCATGTAAATAATCAGGACTTTTAGCGTGTATAGAGCCAGCATATCTCCACCAGACTCCATGTAAATAATCAGGACTTTTAGCGTGTATAGAGCCAGCATATCTCCACCAGACTCAATGTAAATAATCAGGACTTTTTAGCGTTTATAGAGCCAGCATATCTCCACCAGACTCCATGTAAATAATCAGGACTTTTAGCGTGTATAGAGCCAGCATATCTCCACCAGACTCCATGTAAATAATCAGGACTTTTAGCGTGTATAGAGCCAGCATATCTCCACCAGACTCCATGTAAATAATCAGGACTTTTAGCGTGTATAGAGCCAGCATATCTCCACCAGACTCCATGTAAATAATCAGGACTTTTAGCGTGTATAGAGCCAGCATATTTCCACCAGACTCCATGTAAATAATCAGGACTTTTAGCGTGTATAGAGCCAGCATATCTCCACATGTAAATGGGTGAATTAAGGGTTTATTTCAACCAAACCAGAGTGGTGATTGTTGGAACAGTGGAAAGGTGAACCAAACGGCTTTTGATAGTTTTATTTAGTTTCTGTCCTCTTTGAAATAAGTGTGTTTATGACATGTAATGTAATGTAGCAGGCTAGCTAGTAGTTGATATTCATGTTTTGTTGCATCAACCACGCTGAAGTTAGCTTCCCATTCGGCAGCTATGAATTGGATAAATCTCCTGCTGAGAAACGAGTTTCAGACGTTGACATTTGTTGGGGGAACTAACCTGCACACGCATTACAGATGGATCTGAAAGTTCTCATCCCTTAAACCAGATATTTAAGTCTGTGAACTGTGTGAAAGGTTGAAAGTTATAAGATATAGTGTGGAGCTTTAGTTTGATATCTAGTGTCAGCAGAATCCCTTTTTATTGAGTTTCCTGTTAGTGAAATGCTCTGAGTGAATTTAAGTTGGGCTTTTATTGTGAAGGGAGACACCAGCCAGCGTTATGGTAGTGTTTGTTTTTACCTTTAGATTCATTCCCAGTTTAATATAATGCTGTTTTCTCCAAACTACTCTGAGTTCATGTTGTAGCTAGGAAGGAAATGGAACCGTTTCTCAGCCGCTGCTTTGAGTGTTCAGACTGTTGTTGTAGTTGTGTGTGGATGTGAGGAGAACGAGAGGAGACAGCAGCTCCTGAATATCTCTGCTGCTTGGATTTGTACTGAACAGAATCCAGACTGAGTCCAGCAGCCCCAGTGGAGCTCTGCTGGATTTCAGGACCAGAGAGGAATGGAGGAGGACAACCAGAACCCGGAGCAGCGGAGCAACGAGGTCCCCAGAAGACAAGCAGCAGACTGGGACTCTGATAGCAGCCATGTTCAGGTCAGTGTTCAGGACACAACAACCACTCTAAAGTAACAGAGGGCTACTTCACTAAACCAAGATAGTGGATTAGGCCGGGATTTCCCAGGTATCCTGGATGTATTAAGCCTTGACTTGGTTTCATGAAAGCAGAGGCAGATAAGTTACCATGGAGATTTATTCTGTGCAACTATCCCAGAGATGCACCGATCCGTCTTCTTCAGTCCCCCATACCGATGCCTGGGCTTTGTGTATCTGTCGATACCCGATACCGATCTGATACCGTTGTTGAATTAATAATAAAGTGTATACCTTCCACCTTATACCTTCCTTCCTCCATGTGGAAGAGACTAAAGACATCAGACTTTCCTAACTAAGACTAAATAACAGAGATGTCATGTATTGAATCCTTATTTATTTTTTATTTAAAAAAATAATTGTGCATTCAAATCTAAAACAGAATGTAATCAAACTTCTTAAATTAAAATAAATTGTAGCAGCAGAAACAAAACAGTGTATTGGTCAAACATACAATAGTAATCAAACAGTTACCAAACATTGTAAACATGTGGTGCAGTGCCACACCACTCATGACCTGGGAATGCTCACTTAATCAGCAATGGCAAAGTCTTTCTCATGAAGACAAGCATGTCTGCTCTCTCTGCTGTAAGTCTATTTCTCTTTTCATCCCCAATGTTGGACACTGTTCTGAACACTCTTTCTACACTAGTGCAGTGGGCACACAGGTATTTTGTGGCAATGGCATCAAGGTGATCGGTCTTTGTTGACTCCCCAGTACTGGTAGGGGTTGTCTGAGGCAGCGATGGTTGTCTCTGTAAGATACCCATGCAGTTGGACTGCAGGACTCGAGCTGCTTGCTGCACCGGGATCTTCACACTCCACAATTTGGTCAAACTCTTGCATGAAGCTGCTCTTACTTGGTGCTGCTGCTGCTTCCACCCGAGGGGCCTTTTGATGCTCCAGCTGTGCTGCTCCTCAACTCTTCCTCTAGTTCCCCTGTCAGTGCATCTTTTGCATGCTTTGAAGATTGTGCACTTGTAAAGTATCTGAAACAGAAATAAAACATAGGTTAGGGTAAATATGATAAACTTGATGACACAAAAACTTGAGGCTGATTAAAGTAATATACATATGTGTGTGTATATGTGTGTGTGTATGTATATGTGTGTATATATATATATATATATATATATATATATATGTATATATGTGTATATATATATATATATATGATATATGTGTATATATATATATATATATGATATATGTATATATATATATATATATATATATATATATATATATATACTCAGCAAAAAAAGAACCGTCCTCTCACTTCCAACTGCTTTTATTTTCAGCCAACTCAACTTTGTATGAACATAACAAAATTCAACTACTAAGAACTAAACTGAACAACGTTTCACAGACATGTGACTAACAGAAATGGAATAATGTGTCCCTGAACAAAGGATGGTCAAAATCAAAAGTCATAGTCAGTATCTGGTGTGGCCACCAGCTGCATAAAGTACTGCAGTGCATCTCCTCCTCATGGACTGCACCAGGTTTGGCAGTTCTTGCTGTGAGATGTGAGACCCCATTCTTCCACCAAGGCACCTGCAAGTTTCCGGACATTTCTGGGGGTTATGGTTCTCGCCCTTACCCTCCAATCCAACAGGTCCCAGACGTGCTGGGATTGGCCATGGCAGAACGCTAACATTCCTGTCTTGCTGAAAATTGTGCACAGAACGAGCGGTATGTCTGGTGGCATTATCATGCTGGAGGGTCATGTCAGGATGGGCCTGCAGGAAGGGGACCACATGAGGGAGGGGGATGTCTTGTTCTACAACTTTTGATTTTGACCATCCTTTGTTCAGGGACACTTTTTTCCATTTCTGTTAGTCACATGTCTGTGAAACGTTGTTCAGTTTAGTTCTTGATAGTTGAATTTTTTTATGTTCATACAAAGTTTTACACATGTTAAAATGTGTTGGCTGAAAATAAAAGCAGTTGAAAGTGAGAGGACGTTTCTTTTTATGCTGAGTGTGTGTGTGTGTATATACACACACTTGTATAAACTATGTACAGCATGGCATCTCATCAATTACAGTAGTAGTGTTACTGTGGAGAGTAAAACGATCTATAATATAGACCTCATGTAATGAGTTAGTTTACAATCTTACCTGTCTTTATATCTCGGGTCCAGCAGGGTGGAGGGTTCATCTTCCACAGTGTCAAAGCGTTTGACAGCTTGAAGCAGGTTTTTTTTTGTTTTGATGCAAGTATCTGCATCGCCTTCTTTATCCAGGATGCGTTTGAGGATGGCGACAGCTGGAATGACGTCGGTGGTGGAGGCAATCAATGAGATTACTTTCCTTGTTAGCTCTTCAAATGGTGCTAGAACAATGCTCATTCTTTCTAGAAAAGCCCACTGGTTAGCGGTCAGTGTACTGGGCAGGTCATGGTCAGCAATGTAAGCACAGAGGACTCTCTTCTGTTCCAGAAGACTCTGTATGTCGGCGATTGAGGCTACAGTGTAGCTCCAGTTAATGACTTTTGTGGCTTACATTTTAGTAGTTCAGTTTTAATGCAGGAGGTACTTCAAACTCTGAGTCCTATGGATTGGTCACCTCATCAGCCCTTGCATTTTCTCCATTCAAACAGAACATTTTAATATAGTAAAACATGGTAAACTATAAGTCACTCCCACCTCCCATTAGTCCTTCTAACCCTTGTATCATTATCTCTGCATGTTTCCCCCTTGGGTCTACCAAAGGAGCCCTCAGTAGACGTCAAGCTGGCGACCGTAGCAGGAAAGAAGGGCAAGAAGGCCAAGGAGGAGGAGCAGCCTGCAGCAGTGAAGGAGGAGGAGGAGCAGCCTGAAGCACCTCCTGCAGCAGCTGCAGCAGCAGCAGCAGCGGAGGAGGAGGAGGAGGAGGAGGAAAAGGAGGCGGAGGAGGAGTATGTGGTGGAGAAGGTTTTGGACCGCAGAGTGGTGAAGGGAAGAGTAGAGTTTCTGCTGAAATGGAAGGGGTTCTCAGAGTAAGTATGAGTCTATAATATTAATACTTGGTGTTCTTGGTCTTGTATCATGCCCTCAAAGTTGAAGATTTTGGTATTTTGACACGCATATAAACTTACAAAATGGCAATAGAAAAAAATTAATAATATGAACTAACAATCAGAGTGAGAATGTATTGCCTAAAAAGCCTGAGGAGATTTTCTTCTGTCTACACTCACCTTTCCAGTGAGGATAACACATGGGAGCCACAAGACAACCTGGACTGCCCCGACCTTATCACCGAGTACATGCAGAAACACAAGGAGAAGGAGGAGAAAAAGGAGGGCAAGAGGAAAGTTGTCAGTGAGGCCTCGGGAGACTCAGAGGAGCGAGGGAGCAAGAGGAAGAAGGAGGAGGAGGAGGAGGTGAGTGAAGGAAAGAGGTTACTCCAGACTGAAGAGTCCCAGAAATCTAATCTCAATATTAATGAATGCACACAGAGGGTTTCACAAATGTCTTTTAGGATTTATATATAAATAACTCTCCACATTGCAATATGCACATGCATAGACATACATGCAAAATAGTAGGGGTGCAATAGATCACTAAACTCACGGTTCGGTTTGGATCACGGTTTTGAGTCACAGATCGGATTGATTTTTCGGATCAGCACAAAAAAGGGAGGAATTTAAATGATTTATTATAAAATGTAATAATAACATAACAAAAATAAGTTATTTCACCAGTAAATTGCTGTTAAACGACAAAAACAGATGAGGAAAGGGTATTTTACAATAACTTTGAATGCACCATAAGGTTTACCCGTTTCACGTTAACTCAACATTTAGGATATATTGTGCAGCCCTAGCTACAACTGTTAATTAGTGCAAATGATTAGTAGCCTAACTCCTTGAATGGTATGGTTATGATGGTTTCAGAGCAGTGGTCAGTAGTGTTTCACACACACAGACTAATGTGTGGCGGTGCGCCGCACTATCAACACCGGCCGCCGCACATTGCGTTTCGTTATTCTTTTTTTTTTTTAAACGCTATTTGAAACCTGTTGAGCTGCATTTCCTTTCCCTGCATTCCTCCATCTCTCTGTCACTTGTCTCGCTCTCTCTATCACACACACACACACACACACACCGCTCCTCCCACGGTGCAGTGTTTGGTGTTTTTAGCCCCCAACATCGCCTTGCAGGCAGCGTGGCAATGGTTATGTTTAAGGTTAAGGTGACGTTGGAGGCTTAAAACACAGCGTCTGTCTCCAGAAAGGAGAGAAGACGGCTGGTGAAATTCACAAGTTCACGAAAGGTTGGTATCGATCTCGTGAACACCTTTACACAATTGCACAGTAAAAAGTGCTATAAAAAAACATTGTATGTTCTGAATAATAAATAATATTTTCACAATTGAAAATTCACAACCAGTGAAAGACAGGGTCAGGGAGAGAAAGAGATTTGTTAGGCATTTAAGGAGGACAGCATCCAACAGCATGTCCTTCTCAGTTTTTGAAACTTGATTGTTACGAAATAAGTATCTAATCTGTGGGAAACACAGTAGTCTGTATGTTTTTAGGCTGCTTACACATCCAGGCGGTCCGCGATCATCTGCCACGCTTTCTCTCGCTGTTTCATTACAGCGTTACAGTTGTATCATTACAACTTGCCTGAAAAATGTAGAATATTTTGGAACTTATAAAAGTTATGAAGAGTACATTGACTTCCATAATATGTCTGCAACCGGCACATACAGTTGTGTTCAAAATAATTTTCCATCCTTTTGTCAAAAATGATTGTATGAAGAGTTACAATTGTGAGTGAGAGAAAATGCAGGGTTTAAAGGTTGTTCACTAACTCTCTCTTTCTCTCTGTTGCTATAGAAACGGCGAGGAGGAGAGGGACCCAAACGTCACCACTGTCAACACTGTGACAAATCCTTCACAACATCTGGATATTTAAAGATTCATCAGAGAGTTCACACTGGAAAGAATCTACACAGCTGTGATCAATGTGGGGCAGCTTTCACACGACAGAGGGACCTAAAAATACATCAACGCATTCACACTGGAGAGAAGCCGTACAGCTGTGATCAATGTGGGGCAGCTTTCACACAACAGGGATACCTTAAATTACATCAACGCATGCACACTGGAGAGAATCTACACAGCTGTGATCAATGTGGGGCAGCTTTCACACGACAGAGGGACCTAATAATACATCAACGCATTCACACTGGAGAGAAGCCCTACAGCTGTGAACAATGTGGGGCAGCTTTCACATCTCAGGGTAACCTTAAAGTCCATCAACTGATTCACACTGGAGATAAACCTTACAGCTGTGATCAATGTGGGGCAGCTTTCATACATCAGAGTCACCTAAAAAGACATCAGCGCATTCACACTGGAGAAAAGCCCTACAGGTGTGAACAATGTGGAAAAACTTTTTCTGAGAGTAGTAACCTTAAAAACCACCAGCGCATTCACACTGGAGAGAAGCTGTACAAGTGTGAACAATGTGGGAAAACTTTTACTCAGAGTAGTAGTCTTAAAAACCACCAGCGCATTCACACTGGAGAGAAGCCGTATAGCTGTGATCAATGTGGAAAAACTTTTTCTGAAAGTGGTCACCTTAGAAGACACCAGCGCATTCACTTTGTAGATAAACCTCACAGCTGTGACCAATGTGAGAAAACGTTCACCACTCCAGGAGAAGTTGAAAGCCACCGACGTGTTCACACTGGAGAGAAGCCGTACTGGTGTGAACAATGTGGGAAAACCTTTTCTCATAGTAGTCACCTTAAATCTCACCAGCTCATTCATACTGGAGAGAAGCCGTACCTGTGTGAACAATGTGGGAAAACTTTTTCTCAGAGTGGTCACCTTAAAACTCACCAGCTCATTCACACTGGAGAGAAGCTGTACTGGTGTGATCAATGTGGGAAAACCTTTTCTCAGAGTGGTAACCTTAAATCTCACCGGCGCCTTCACACTGCCTCGTAGTGAAGATGTTTCAGAGCCAAGCTGTTTCCTGCTGCCTCCTCCTCATGCCCTGATAGCTGTGTTATATTCTGATCTTCTCTCCACATTGAAGGCTGACCAGCAGTAACTTTATCTTCTGAACAGCATGGATGTTATCCTGGATCAGCTGGATGGTTTTCTGCCTTTCCTCAGAACACTCGAATCCACACTTTTTTTGCAACGTTCATTAACACTTTTTTGGCGATGTTTTTAATGCTAATGTTGAAGCTGTTTTACCACAATGGGTTTAAAGAAGTTTTGGTTGGAAAACGTAGGCATGTTTGAAATGTGGTAAAAACTTTGTTCTCATCTTTAGAAACATATTAATTTTTGTAAACTTTTTTTTTTTTGACTGACAGGAAGTTAGTCTAATTTTAATTTTAGGAATACATGTTTAAGGACTTTAGGATGCACAGAAACTCTCAATGTTGCAGCAATGTTCAAAATATTAATTTCTCCGGGCTGCTTTCACATTTGGGCCTAGGTGTGGAATGGCTGCTCTATAGGGCTCCCTTTATTTGTTTTAACCTTTTTGCTTTGTGGACAGCTTTTTCACAGCAGACATTTTGACTTGTCATAGTAGGAAAAGCACAGCTCTCATTGATCACCTTAACAATGGCTTAATTCCATCAAGTGTCCCAGTAAGCTATTTCAGTGAGTCAGCATGCACAATACCAGGACCTCTCCTAAGTGGAATGCACCCATCATTGATGGGTTTTGAATACACCTATGCTTTTCCTGCTATGACATGTCAACATGTCTGCTGTGAAAAAGGTGTATAGGACCCCCTTATTTGTTTTAACCTTTGAACACATTTTTGACCCCCTTATATACTCCAAAACTCCCAAAAGTTGGCGCAAAAACCATAACCTTTTGAGCATTGTGAGACTATACAGTGATTTGGTCCACGTGATTTTAATAAGGGGACCCTAATGCATGAAAGGCCTTCATTTGGACATAGTTATTTTAATATTCACGAATTTGGTCCAAACATTCCTCTCATCATTACCGACATACTGGAAGTTGGCCATTTTTAATTGTATGCTCTCCAGTTATTGTTTTGTAGTTTAACATCATATTTTCTTACTTTGTGGACTTTTCATTTAATAATCTTTGTGTGACATTTCATATTGACTGTTTATTTCCTGTGACTGAATGTGGTTTTAAATCTGTTGAGGTCTGTTCAGACTGAAAGTAAAGACACTGATGATGTCATACAACTCAGACAATAGAAAGCAAACGGCTGATTTATTAATCTGACTTGTAGAATAACATCAATGATTCAATTGTTGTAAATGTCTGGGAATGTAGAACAATTAAATGCAAAATAAATGAAATAAAACAAGGCCACATGCTGATTATTAGTGTCTTGATTTGATGGATGTATTCTTCCTGTTGTGTCTGTGTTTAAACTCCTAATTAAAAGGTAAAGTTTCCACCCACTAATAGTTCTGTTGTTAACTCTGACAGACTCAGATTATTATTCTAAGAGTCTGACATTACCTACAGAGATAGAGCTTTTAGTTAAAGAGGAAGCTCCTTTTAGTTTAACATGGAACAGCCCCGAAATCACCATCACCAAACCCACCAGACTCCATGTAAATAATCAGGACTTTTAGCGTGTATAGAGCCAGCATATCTCCACCAGACTCCATGTAAATAATCTGGACTTTTAGTGTGTATAGAGCCAGCATATCTCCACCAGACTCCATGTAAATAATCAGGACTTTTAGTGTGTATAGAGCCAGCATATCTCCACCAGACTCCATGTAAATAATCAGGACTTTTAGCGTGTATAGAGCCAGCATATCTCCACCAGACTCCATGTAAATAATCAGGACTTTTAGCGTGTATAGAGCCAGCATATTTCCACCAGACTCCATGTAAATAATCAGGACTTTTAGCGTGTATAGAGCCAGCATATCTCCACATGTAAGTGGGTGAATTAAGGGTTTATTTCAACCAAACCAGAGTGGTGATTGTTGGAACAGTGGAAAGATGAACCAAGACGGCTTTTGATTCTTATTTTGTTTCTGTGCACTTTGAAATATGTGTTTAATAATCATAACATTTCTGTTTTAATTAAATGTCTGGTGAAAAAATAAATAAAAATGCTGAAAATTAAGCTATATTTTTTTAATTTTTCCTTATACTTCAAAATTATTTTAGACATCAGTACCTGCTTTGGTGCTGACCAATCAGAGTGCAGCATTTGTACCGCACACTTATTTAAAAAAAGTAAAACATTTGACTTTTGGATTTTTGACTCATGGTGTTTCAAAAACTTTATTAAATAAACAGTTTGTAAGAATAATAAATGTGTCCAGAAGCCCCGCCCTCCTCCTCTGTCTGTCACTCCGTTAGCTGATTGGCTCTCTTGGCTACGGGAGCTTCACCTGTTCAGGTAGAAACACAGAAGCACAGCTGGAACATTTATCACTCATTAACCAGCTGCTGTTCTGTCTCAAGGGATGGAGGCGGGGCTTACAGTCTGCAGGCGGCCAATGGCTGCAGCTCTTCACCATGTAGATGATCCCGCTCGCCGTCTCCCTGGTTTCTGATAACAACAAACACCACACAATCAAATATGTTTCAGAAACAAATTCATTTTCTATCGTCCAGCTTTATTCCCAATAACAGGATTTACCTGCGTGTAGAACAACGGATCCACAGGTGGAGGAAACGAGTACTGTAGTACTGTAGTTTTTGTTGAAGACTACAGTTTGTGTCTGAACCAATAGGAAGGATACAGGTTGGCGATGTCATAGGGCCCTCTGAGCTCCAGAGGCTGAGGACATTATTATATTATTATTTATGACTTCAGACTGAACATGCTGCATATATCATCACCAACCTTCTCCGCGGCGCTGGACAGGATCACACTCTGAAACACAAAGAGGTGAGTCAAGACAGAGCCAATCAGGACGTCGAGGACATCCCTTCCCTTTCCACGTTTCCATCAGACACAAAGCGTTGGCGATGGTGTAGCGCCTCCTGGTGGAGTCTTTGAGGGCTGCAGAGTACGACACCTCAAACACCAGACCCCTCTCTATCGCCTAAACACACACACACACACACACACACACACGTATAGAGACTATTATTAATATAAACACATTACTATACTATGACATTTTTCGACATACTATACTATGACTTTTTCCAAAATGTTTGACAAACTATACTATGACTATTTAGGAGAGGACTGTGATTGGCAGGCTGTCAGAGGCCCAGGATGTGGTTGATGTGACCCTGAAGACAAATGAAAACATCTGTTTCATAAACTATGAAACACAGGGTCCACACCTTTGGTTTCTCTGCGTCCTTATCTCCTGGACAGACAACATCACAGCGGTCATCAAGAAGACTCAACAGCAGCTACACTTCCTGAGAGTCCTCAGGAAGCACGACCTGGACTCCAACCTGCTGCTGACCTTCTACCACTCGTCAGCAGGCTCTCGACGGGCTCATGATTTTTTTTATTTTTATTTCGACATACTATACAATTACTTTTTTCGCCATGTTTTTTGTCAGTATGTTATACTGACTTTTTAGCATTTTTTTCTGACATGTTATACTATGACTTTTTCCGACATACTATACTATGACTTTTTGAATGCTACTCCTCCCACATCATTTTAACTACAGACATCATTCAAACTTTAAACTCTTCACAAAACATTCAGCTATGACAGTTGTATTCAGCTTCATCATATCTTGTCTGTCTGTCTTTCTATCTACCTGCCTTCAAACCTTAAAATGTTCCGCATCTTTTATTCATTAAGAATCTTCTTAAAACTTGCAAATTCTATTTGTACTTTTGAAAATATTAAATATATATTCATTCAAATTAAAGCCGGCAAATCAGTTTAGCATCGGCTTTTACACAAAAATTCATACGATGTATTATTAATCTTTTAAAGACATTCATATTAATTAGAACCATTTTCACATTTTCCTACAACTTCACTTTCTTCTTACACATTGAAGCCTGCAATTCAATGTAGTGACAGCTTTTCAGAAAAGCCTAAAATATTACACTTTTGAATAATATATTCTTGCTGTTATTTAACATTTTTACTAATTTAAACCATTCTAACTTTTCTCACTGCTTTACCTTTTTCTTACGCATTAAAGCCAGCAATCTAGTTCAGCTTTAGCTGTTTAGCTTTTCAGCATTCACAAGCAGTTTCTGCAGAATTTCAAAAGTGAGACATACAGTTATAATAAACTGATCTTGAGATGTTTTTTTCCATAAGTGATTTTCCCTTCCTGTCCAATAAAAACCATGTAGCTCCAGATGTGTGTTGATGTTGAATGTTTGTGATAAACTGAAGGATGATATGGAGTCATAAGAGTGTCATAAAGAAGAATAAACCTGTAAAAAAAGTAAGAAACTTCAATTCTATTCAGTTTATTTAAGAAGAGGACAGAACAAATTAATAAAACATTTATTTTTATAATTATACATGGGTTAAAAATGCCAGAATTAGCCAAAAGCTCGCAAACTTTCCCCCAAATACAATCAGCTGGTCTATCCACAATTAAAGAAACTGTTCAGTAACACACTCAGCTGAGGTATTACTAATTACTGAAATAACAAATACTTTACCTGATACAAGCTAGCATTACCTTAATTCAACATCAGGACAGTCACTTAACGTATTGTTAGCTTAAAAGGATTATTGTTACATTTTGTGATATTAAATTTAACGCTGTCATAATAGATATTGTAAAACATCTTTTCCATCTGTGAAATGTTATTCCATGTTGCTTTGTTTAGCATTTCTTTCACATGAACAATTAATCCCTTCAAAGGGAGGGAGCGTAATATGTAGTTAGCCAGGATAACATCCACGCTGTTAAGAAGCTGAAGTTACTGCTGGTCAGCCTTCAATGTGGAGAGAAGATCAGAATATAACAACACAGCTATCAGGGCATGAGGAGGAGGCAGCAGGAAACAGCTTGGCTCTGAAACATGTTCACAACGAGGCAGTGTGAATGAGCTGGTGTTTTTTAAGGTTACTACTGTGAGAACAAGTTTTCCCACATTGATCACACCAGTACGGCTTCTCTCCAGTGTTGGCGAAAGCCACGTTGGTGGATTTCTAGGCTAATACTCTGAGAAAAGGTTTTACCACATTGATCACAGCTGTACGGCTTCTCTCCGGTGTGAATGCGTTGATGTTTTTTAAGGTGACTCTGTTGTGTGAAAGTTGCCCCACATTGATCACGGCTGTGTAGATTCTGTCCAGTGTGAACTCTCTGATGAATCTTTAAATATCCAGATGTTGTGAAGGATTTGTCACAGTGTTGACAGTGGTGACGTTTGAGTCTCTTTATTCCTCTCCGTTTCTATAGCAACAGACAAATAATAAATAAATCAGTTGTTTGCTATTTGACTTGGTCTGTTCCCTGCTGCTCCATCATTCTTTAGTGTTGGCTGGAAGACATCATCATCAGAGTCTTTACTTTCAGTCTGAACACACCTCAACAGATTTAAAACCACATTCAGTCACAGAAAATACAAACAGTCAATATGAAATGTCACACAAAGATTATTAAATGAAAAGTCCACAAAGGAAGATAATATGATGGTATCTGAATAACTTCAGAGCATACAATTAAAAATGGCCAACTTCCAGTTGGGTGGAGCTAATAAAAGTAAATTAGAAATATGTCTGTAATAATGAGAGCAATGTGTGTACCAATGTACGTGAATATCAGAGCAGCTGTGTCCAAATGAAGGCCTTCCACCCATTACAGGGCACTAAACACGAATTAAACCAACTCCCTCCAGTCTCGTATTGCTCACAGGTTTTCATGGTTTTGAGTTTGTGAGTATTTTATGGGATGTCACAAATGCGGTCAAAGACTAAAACTCATTAGGGGGTGCTATAGAGACACCATGCCACTCCCAAGCCCAAATGTGATATCAGATTGAAATATTAAAGCATTGTTTTCTATACATAGGTTCTACTTGGACACACAACCCAGGTAGATAAAATCTGTATTACATTTTATTCTCCAAACAACGGTGAATTTTTTACATTATTAATTATTTAAAAATGATTTAATTTTTTACTTAAAAAGATTAACTGTACTAATAAAACCGTAGAAACACCGCGACCACACCACTGTGAAAGCTTCCCCAACATCATTTATCAGAGTCTGGTTGTCACAATATCATCAACAGATTCCCCCATGTCTCACATGACACTATCAACTAGAATAAATCAGTGTTAGTACCCCTCTCAGATGACCCATGGGATGTTGGAGCTCAGGACACTTCCCTCCACCGCAAAATCAAAGACGAATACCAACGCTGGTCTAAACACCCACTCACACTCATCGGAAGATTACCTGCAGTCAAAATGAAAACCCTACCCCAGATTAACTACCTTTTCTCTATGATCCCCATCACTCCTACAGAAAAATGGTTCCCAGAATATCACTCTCAACACTACAAAATAAGAAATAAAAAAATCACATGGTGGGCTGGAGGCAACAAACTTCCATCACTACTTCCTGGCAAATCAATTACAGTACTCGGTTAAATGGATCAATATACACAAGCACAATTACCCATGGCTGGAACTGGAACAAAACCAATGTACAAACATCCCAATAGCAGATCTGCCCTTCCTCTCACAATCAATCAAGGAATCCAACTTCTGCCAACGCATCACCATCTATTCAACACTGACAGCCTGGTGGAAAACCAACCAAATCACAAAATCATCACTAGAATTAAACAAGTTCACCCCACTCTGTGTTCATGTTACAGAACAAACCTTTTTAATTCTCCATATGGGCACAAACAGGAATCACGCACCTTCACCACGGATTTGAGAACAACCATTTCATGTCATTTAACACATTCACACAGAAATATGGGGTTGGGAGAGAACAATTCCTTCAATATCAACAACTCAGACTTAAAATTAAAGATAAAACCAGACTTACCAACAACACAACATCAGCTTACAGAAGAACTTATGAAAGTTACTCACTTCAAAAAACTAACCTTCCAGCTATATACGATTTCTAACCTAAATACAACAATAACACTCCCAACAACCAAAAACAACCACCTCTGGGGAACTCCGGACGTCATATTTGTATGCTCAGATGTATAATTCCCTATAGACACAAAGTAGTCCTGTTTCTTTAAATAAGACTCAAACCACTTTAGTACTGAGCCAGAAATGCCAACCCAGTTTTCCAATCGGTCTAGTAATATGTCATGTCGACCATATCAAATGCAGCACTGAGATCAAGTAATACTAAGACTGAAATTTTACCACCATCTGTGTTTAAGTTGATGTCATTAAAGACTTTAACAAGAGCTGTCTCAGTGCTGTAATGTGGTCAAAAACCCGACTGGAAGGCATCAAAACTGTTGTTTAGTTACAAGAAAAGGTTGAGTTGTTGAGAAACCGTTTTTTCAATGATTTTACTTAAAAATGGAAGGTTTGATATCGGCCTATAGTTGCTCATTAGTGACGTGTCTAGATTGTTCTTTTTTTAAGAGTGGCTTAATGACTGCAGTTTTCAGGGCCTGTGGGAAGATACCTGAAAGAAGAGACGTGTTCACAATCTGTAGAACATCTGTAGCCAAACAATTCAAAACATTTCTGAAAAGGCCCGTTGGTAGAATATCAAGGCAACAGGAGGAGGTTTTCAGATGTTGTATAATGTCCTCCAGGTTTTTACGGTTAATTATATGGAATTGGGTCATACTGGAATTTGTTTTGCCTGGACACTGTGACATGTAGTTGTAGCCACAATAATGTACATGCAGGAGGAAACAGCTTGGCTCTGAAAACATGTTCACGAGGCAGTGTGAATGCGCTGGTGTCTTTTAAGGCTACTACTGTGACAAAAAGTTTTCCCACATTGTTCACACCAGTGCGGCTTCTCTCCAGTGTGAACACTTTGGTGTTTTTCAAGGGCACCACTCTCACAAAAAGTTTTCTCACACTGATCACATCTGTACGGCCTCTCGCCAGTGTGAATCATCTGATGTCTTTTTATGTGACTCGGTCGTGCGAAAGCTGCCCCACATTGATCACAGCTGTATGGCTTATTTCCAGTGTGAATGCGTTGATGTCTTTTTAGGTGACTCGGTAGTGCGAAAGCTGCCCCACATTGATCACAGCTGTGTAGATTCTCTCTAGTGTGAATACGTTGATGGTTTTTTAGGGTACTCTCTAGTGTGAAAGCTGCCCCACATTGATCACAGCTGTACGGCTTCTCTCCAGTGTGAATGCGTTGATGGTGTTTTAGGTAACTGTGTAGTGTGAAAGCTGCCTCACATTGGTCACAGCTGTACAGCCTCTCTCCAGTGTGAATGCGTTGATGTATTTTTAGGTAACCCTTTAGTGTGAAAGCTGCCCCACATTGATCACAGCTGTACGGCTTCTCTCCAGTGTGAATCAGTTGATGTCTTTTTAGGTGACTCTGTTGTTTGAAAGCTGCCCCACATTGATCACAGCTGTAAGGCTTCTCTCCAGTGTGAATGCGTTGATGGTTTGTTAGGTCACTCTGTTGTGTGAAAGCTGACCCACATTGATCACATCTGTACGGCTTCTCTCCAGTGTGAATCAGCTGATGTCTTTTTAGGTGACTCGGTCGTGCGAAAGCTGCCTCACATTGATCACAGCTGTGTAGATTCTCTCCAGTGTGAACTCTCTGATGAATCTTTAAATATTTTGATGTTGTGAAGGATTTGTCACAGTGCTGACAGTGGTGACGTTTGAGTCCCTTTCTTCCTCTCCGTTTCTACAGCAACAGACAAACAGAGAGAGAGAGAGAGTTAGTGAACTTAATGTAGTTAATGTATTTTTAAGACATTTTTAAAGCTAGTTACAGCTGGAAACTTAAGATAAAACCATCCTGTCAACAACCCTCCCTTTTAGCACTGACTTAATATATTATGGCCATATACAATCTGTCTTACAGCTTCTTTAAATCGTATTTTTCGGCTCTGGTTCCGGAAGTGTTTCCCACTGTTCAATTGTTCCATTGACGTTTCACTAAAAGCGTTATTAAAATAAGTTTTAAAAGCCCGGAACCGAGCCAACCAGATCCAACATGAATCATGACCATTAAACATTTAATTTGGCTCAAAAAAACATTTTAAATACGGAAAAGTCAAAGAAACAAGACAGTTAACTACCAGACACTTCATTTCGCGGGTTCTGGTAACGTCAGACGCCGCTGTTAGAACGCTTAGGATTGTGGGTAGTGTAGTACTACTCTTTGACATTGCAAATAAAACATGTTTTTCTTAAAAACAGGCCGATTTAATCCGGACTAGCGTCTTCTACAGAAGCAGAAACATTCGTGTCACATCCTCCCAGCTCGGGGTCGGTCTACCTCAGACGGTTTAGACATTTTGGGCTGATATTTAAATCCTTATGGAGAAAAATCAATGACATTTAAACTTCAACGGCTGTCCGGAAACCAACGGGTGACGACTCCGACGCTACGTCGGTTATTTTTAACAGTTATACGTGTCAAACAGAAAGAGAAACTAACCTAGAACAACACAAATCAAGCAACAATGAACTAAACTCACTGTGTGTGTGTGTCTGTGTGCGTCTGACCTGCAGCAGAGATCCTGTGTAACGCCATGATGTCTCCAGGACGGCAGCCCTAACCCCTACCAGACCACACCCCCCCTCCTGTTCCAGCCAATCACAGAGTTCCACTCCTGAGGGGCAGTTCAAAGCACCCATAGGGGAGCATGAGAGACCATTGTGTGTCAGAAGAGAGGGCGAATTGAAGGTGAGACATTCCATTATCTTTCTCGGAGTTATTAATACAGTAAGTCCTTTTCATCTGACCTTTCCACAGAGATCATGGCTTTCCTCCCTGCTGTTATAGAGTTACGTGGAAGCTTATGTAATAGATAGCTATATATACACACCTAGAGATTGGCATGGGGTACTTTCCATAAAATCATCTCTCAATGCAAATCAAACCAGCAATTAGGCTAACCATGCCAATCTCTAGGTATGGTGAACGGTATGTGATGATGTGAAAAAACAAGACCTCTATGTAGTTTGGTTGGACCTGGAGAATGCCTATGGTTCCGTTCCCCATCAGCTAATCACGTTTGCCCTGGAATTCTTTCACATACCACCCAGCATTCGGAACCTCTTTTCCAATTACTTCAGCAGCTTCACCATTTGCTACACAACACAGGATGCAATGACAGGCTGGCACCACTTGGAGAAAGGCATTGCAATGGGTTGCTCAGTCTCTCACATCCTCTTCACAGCAGTCTTTGAAATCATTCTCATCGGTGGGAGACAGATGAAATGAAGAGGTTTGAAGAACTCCTTAGTTGGGCCAGGATGAGGATAAAACCTTGTAAGTCCCTGAGTCTCTCCATACGCAAAGGAGACAGAAATGATCACATCTCTTTTACAGTGAACAGTGAGAAGATCCCAACACTGGCAGAACAACCCGTCCGGAGCCTTGGGGAACAGGTATACAGCCGACTTGTCAGATAAGCATATGGCTAATACAGTAATGTTACAACTCACCGAAGGTCTAGCGCGGATCGACAAGAGCCATCTTCCGGGTAAATTCCAGATCTGGTGCATCCAATTCACCTTATATAGGCAGCTAATGTGGCCTCTCAAGATGTGTGAGATCACCACCTCCACTTTGCAGAAGATGGAATCAAAAGCCAACAACTACATCAGGAAGTGGCTGGGCTTGCCCCAGAGCCTCTCCAGCATTGGCCTGTTTGGGAGGAATGCACTTCAACTGCCACTGAAGTCAATCCCGTTGGGCTTTGTGTTCCCCTTGTCTTGTATCATATCGTTGTATTGTCTCCGTGTGTCAGTCTCATCAAGTTCTGTACTCCCTGGATTTCCTTTTGTTTCTATTTCCTGGTTTTTGGACTACTTTTGGTTTTTTGGATTCCCTGTTCTCGTTTTCCTTAAGATTCTGGAAGAAGTTTTTGCCCTCTGCAGTCGGGACTCTCTTTGTTGATGAGTACTTTGTTCTTTTTGTCAAAATAAATCCTCAAGATCACACGTTACCGACGTCTGCTCTCTGCTTTTGGGTCCTCCTATTCCCCATGTCGTAACAACTAGGCATTTTCCAAACTATCGGTATCTGCATTTATAATGACCAATAAATGAATATTTAAAAAATAAATTAAAAACGGACGAAACACCCTTCAACCATGTTCTGAGTGCATAGTTGCATAGTTTGTCCACCAGAGGGCGCTCTACAACGTCCCTGTTGGCAATACTCTGTTTTTTTTTTGTGTTTTTGTTCGAAGGACTTTAAGTTTCATATCTAAAGTTTGTATTTTTATTAGGGCTGTCAAAATAACGCGTTAAAAAAAAAATAACGCAGCTTACTCCATTCCATATTGACGTTTGACCCGGAGCCGTTCTAGCACCATTGGACTGTAAAATGAAGGAGGGAGACGAGAATGTTCTGCCTGGATCATTAATTGGAACATTTACTTATAAAAATCTTCTTCCTGAATAGGGTTGGCTACCAAAATCTGGTGCCACTGATATGCACTTCTTTCTGATGCTCTGAAATAGACGATACAGGTAACACAAACACCGCTGCACGTGACGCTAGTTAACACTATACTCGACAGCAGCTAACGTTAGCTAGTAGCTGGATTAAAAACGGTTAAAATGGTGACAGCTAACGCTAAACGGTGTAAAGTTTGACTGTGTTTTACTGTAGAGGATTCAACACCGGGATGTAACAATCTGCAGCTGCCATTGTCCATGGATGTATTCAGAGCCATTGTCAGAAAAACAACACAGACGGTGCGAAACTGGTAAACTACAGCCTCGCGGTGCATTCAAAGTTATTGTTAAATGTCCTTTTCCCATCTGGTGGTTGTTTTTGTCGTTCAACAGCAATTTACTAGTGAAATAAGTTATTGTTATAGCGAGTACATTATTATTAAATCATTTCATTTCGACCATATGGCCTTAGCAATAAACAAGCCATTCTTTAATGTCGCCAACTGTTGTTTAGTACCCTTCTTTTTTTTTCTTCTTTTTTTTTCTTAAAAAGTATCGGTTCAGGCACCGTTAATTATGTATGCGATTCATTTTGATTAATTAATCACAGAGTATGTAATTAATTAGATTACAATTTTTAATTGATTGACAGCCCTAATTTTTATACATTTTATTGATCAGAACTTTAATATATTTTGACATTCTGTTGTGACAATAAAACAAGTTTATTTCTAAACTGCATTATCACATTATTTTAGTGAGGACTCATAAATAACTACGAATAACTAATGTTAGGGAAATCTGTTCATGTTTTGTTACACGTCTCTGGATTTTTTTTAAAAATATATATCGGCCGATATATCGAATATATTATAATTTGCATTCTACTGTCTTCATTAAGATTGAAACTGTTTGCATAAGAATATCATATTATACTGATTGCTCTCCCACAAGATAACATGGAGCCACTGGCTATCTCTTCTATCATCGACTCTGACCCGATGGAGGAGACGACATCTAAACTGACCAGATAACAACTGACGACATCAACTTTGTATTATGATTATGTTTCACTTATAAATATGTCGATGTAGGGGGCTGCCCATTAGTCACTTTCTGTACTTGTGCTGTGAGTACTGTAAACTGATTCTACTTGCAAGTAAAACTAACTTTATTATATCTTCAGTGGTCTCTGTCTATTCTTGATAATGAAATTATTCTAACAACTATTGCAATGTTGAGAGTCATTTATATATAAATCCTAAAAGACATTTGTGAAACTCTCTGTGTACATTCATTAATATTGAGATTAGATTTCTGGGACTCTGGAGTAACCTCTTTCCTTCACTCACCTCCTCCTCCTTCTTCTTCCTCTTGTTCCCTCGCTCCTCTGAGTCTCCCGAGGCCTCACTGACAACTTTCCTCTTGCCCTCCTTCTTTTTCTCCTCCTTCTCCTTGTGTTTCTGCATGTACTCGGTGATGAGGTCGTGGCAGTCCAGGTTGTCTTGCGGCTCCCATGTGTTATCCTCACTGGAAAGGTGAGTGCAGACAGAAGAAAATCTCCTCAGGCTTTGTTTTTAGGCAATAAATTCTATATATAACAAATTGCTAATTCGTATTATTCCTTTTTTCTATTGCCATTTTGTAAGGTTATTTGCGGGTCTGCAACTCATATATACATATACATCATACTAGAGCTGTAAATCTTCCTCTATAATACCATTCAAATTCCATTTGATTTTCTTTTTAAAAGTCGAATAATATTCAAATATTTAATGCTCAATTGCAGACTGTAAAATAATATGTACTACTTAGGCGTATGCATTGTCAATGCCATTACAAGCATGTGGTTGTTGTTACACGTTCTGTCCACTAGAGGGGCTTCTAACATCAGCCTGGCCTTGAAGGGACGTGCAGACAACTTTGTTTACATTCATTTTCCACCACGAGCTACTATTTTAGTGATTTATAAGCAACCTCCTTCTTGCAGATTGTCTCGTTACTGAGAATACAGCTGTTAGAAGGTAATATATGAAGTAGAAGCTAACCGACAGCTGTAGGGCAGTTAACAAACCTAAGCTTTCTCCATGAATCTCCTAGCTAAGCTACCGTTACTATACCTCACGACGCAGTTAGAAAACAAGAACGAGCTAACTAATGTTAACAAACGCACTTTGGCTCGGTAGTAGTCGATTTTAAAGTCATGTTAAAACTATTTTCCGTCCTTGCGATTTCCAACCGCAGCCTGTCACTCCCCCGTGTACTAACATTACTCGGTACATAACGTTAGCTTCGTAATGCTGGTCTAACGTACGGTACATAGTGCTAGCTTAGACCTAACAATGCCTTGTGTTTCTCACTCCCGCAATTGGTCACAAAATGTGACATGAGTGACACATGCGGGTAGGCCAAGGCGAGAAGAGGGAGATTAGCTAACATTAGCCAACATATTTATAAAAAAAAAGTCACATTTGAAAAGTAATTTCAGCATTCGAATAGTATTGATTTTTTTACTATTCAAATTATATTTGAATTTCGGCATTCGTTCCAACAGCCCTAATATATACACATTATATATATATATATATATATATATATATATATATATATATATATATATATATATATATATATATATATCCTTCACCATACCTAGAGACTGGCATGGTTGTATTTCAGTTAGTCTAACAGCTGGTTTGATTTGCATTGAGAGATGATTTTATGGAAAGTACCCCATGCCAATCTCTAGGTATGGTGAAGGGTATGTGATGATGTGGGGGGGTATGGTGAAGGGTATGTGATGATGGGGGGGGGGTATGGTGAAGGGTATGTGATGATGGGGGGGGGGTATGGTGAAGGGTATGTGATGATGGGGGGGGGGTATGGTGAAGGGTATGTGATGATGTGGGGGTATGGTGAAGGGTATGTGATGATGTGGGGGGTATAGTGAAGGGTATGTGATGATGTGGGGGGTATAGTGAAGGGTATGTGATGATGTGGGGGGTATGGTGAAGGGTATGTGATGATGTGGGGGGGGGGTATGGTGAAGGGTATGTGATGATGGGGGGTATGGTGAAGGGTATGTGATGATGGGGGGGTATGGTGAAGGGTATGTGATGATGGGGGGGCCAAGGGAACTTTATCAGGATCATAGTATCCTGGATCCATGAAATAACTGGCCTTTCAAAATAAAAGTCTGCTTGCCTCTATGGGAATCTAACATAGGGGTGAACTGACTTATGCCCCCTGTATTTTAAGGAAGAACATTTATTTATTTACGATACATTATTCATTCACAAAGAAAATTGGTGTCCTTAAAGATCGGATTTTTACTCATTTTTTTAATTAAGGCATTAAGATCAATTTCCTAAAAGATGCTTTTTTTATTCCTTTTTTTAGTCAACTTTAGCATGGGTGTCCTAATTTGTTCACATGACTGTTTATTATGTATATATATATATATATATATATATATATATATATATATATATACACATATACATACATACATACATACACACACACACACACACTTACTCTGAGAACCCCTTCCATTTCAGCAGAAACTCTACTCTTCCCTTCACCACTCTGCGGTCCAAAACCTTCTCCACCACATACTCCTCCTCTTCCTCATGCTCTTCCTCCTCCTTCACTGCTGCAGGCTGCTCCTCCTCCTCCTCCTCCTCTTCCTTTACTGTTGCTGCAGCTGCATGAGGTGCTGCAGGCTGCTCCTCCTCCTCTTCCTCCTCCTTCACTGCAGCTGCAGGAGGTGCTGCAGGCTGCTCCTCCTCCTCTTCCTCCTCCTTCACTGCAGCTGCATGAGGTGCTGCAGGCTGCTCCTCCTCTTCCTCCTCCTTCACTGCAGCTGCAGGAGGTGCTGCAGGCTGCTCTTCCTCTTCCTCCTCCTCCTCCTCCTTCACTGCAGCTGCAGGAGGTGCTGCAAGCTGCTCCTCCTCCTCTTCCTCCTCCTTCACTGCTGCAGCTGCAAGAGGTGCTGCAAGCTGCTCCTCCTCCTCTTCCTCCTCCTTCACTGCTGCAGGCTGCTCCTCCTCCTCTTCCTCCTCCTTCACTGCTGCAGGCTGCTCCTCTTCCTCCTCCTCCTCCTTCACTGCAGCTGCAGGAGGTGCTGCAGGCTGCTCTTCCTCTTCCTCCTCCTTCACTGCAGCTGCAGGAGGTGCTGCAGGCTGCTCTTCCTCTTCCTCCTCCTTCACTGCTGCAGCTGCAGGAAGTGCTGCAGGCTGCTGCTCCTCCTCTTCCACCTCCTTCACTGCTGCAGCTGCAAGAGGTGCTGCAAGTTGCTCCTCCTCCTCCTCCTCTTCCTCCTTCACTGCTGCAGGTGCTGCTTCAGGCTGCTCCTCCTCCTCTTCCTCCTTCACTGCTGCAGGAGTTGCTGCAGGCTCCTCCTCTTCCTCCTTCACTGCTGCAGGAGTTGCTGCAGGCTGCTCCTCCTCTTCCTCCTCCTTCACTGCTGCAGGCTGCTCCTCCTCTTCCTCCTTCACTGCTGCAGGAGGTGCTGCAGGCTGCTCCTCCTCGGCCTTCTTGCCCTTCTTTCCTGCTACGGTCGCCAGCTTGACGTCTGCTGAGGGCTCCTTTGGTAGACCCAAGGGGGAAACATGCAGAGATAATGATACAAGGGTTAGAAGAACTAATGGGAGGTGGGAGTGACTTATAGTTTACCATGTTTTACTATATTAAAATGTTCTGTTTGAATGGAGAAAATGCCAGGGCTGATGAGGTGACCAATCCATAGGACTTCAGAGTGAGAAGTATCTCCTGCATCAAAACTGAAACAACAACACAAAAGTCATTAACTGGAGCTACAAGCTACATGCACAGTAGCCTCAATCAACGACGGTTCATTTACCAGAAAATCACCAGATGTTCCTCGCCTTGCAAAACTCCGTTTGTTTCAGGAAAACAACAACAAACTTTGAGCTAGCGAGCTACACTCTGAAAATGGAAAATTTAGAAAGACGTTTTGATGGTGCAACAAGGCAGGCCTGGTTGGTTCTTTCAGGGAATAATTGACCCAAACAACAACCACATGCTTATAGTGGCAGTGTTTGCTTTAGGATTTTTTTTAGCAGTGGGGGCAAGTCCGAAAATGAGCCGAAGGCGGTAAACTTGCATGTATGAACTTGGATATAATTAGCACAACGGTCGCGTAGCGACCCCTTAAACTCCTAACTCTCATACACATCAAACATCAGAAATAACAGCTGGTTTAACAAAGAAATACAATATCAAATCTTCCCTAGATGAGTGACCTGTATCTAGGCTATGAATAGTTCCATGGAATCTGTACAGATGAGAGCTCTCAATGGTTTAACCTCTTCAATCCACCTAAGAGCTGTAATTATCCCAGTCATCTCAATAGAGTATTGACCCTTTGCACGTGACGTCACGCTCCACTCACGCGACTTATGATCACCATGACGGACCGCAGAAGAGCTATGCTGTAGACGGCCGGCAAGCTAAACTCGTACGTTTGTTTGTGTTCTCACATTCACAATCTGCAGGGTAATCCTCACCAACACAAGCATGCAGAGTAATCCTAGCATATATATATATATATATACATATATATATTTTAGGGCTGTCAATCGATTAAAAAATTGTAATCTAATTAATTACATACTCTGTGATTAATTAATCAAAATTAATCACATACATAATTAACGGTGCCTGAACCGAGACTTTTTAAGAAAGTTAAGAAGAAAAAAAAAGGGTGCTAAACAACAGTTGGTGACATTAAAGAAGGCTTGTTTATTGCTAAGGCCATATGGTCAAAATGAAATGATTTAATAATAATGTATAACAATAACAATAACTTATTTCACTAGTAAATAGCTGTTGAACGACAAAAACAACAACCAGATGGGAAAAGGACATTTACAATAACTTCAAATGCACCACGAGGCTGTAGTTTACCAGTGTCATTGAACGCACCGTCTGTGTTGTTTCTCCGACGGCAGATTGTTACATCCCGGTGTTGAATCCTCTACAGTAAAACACAGTCACACTTTACACCGTTTAGTGTTAGCTGTCAGCATTTAACCCTGTTTAATCCAGCTACTAGCTAGTGGTAGGCTAACGTTAGCTGCTGTTGAGTATAGTGTTAACTAGCTAGTGGTAGGCTAACGTTAGCTGCTGTTGAGTATAGTGTTAGCTAGCTAGCGGTAGGCTAATGTTAGCTGCTGTTGAGTATAGTGTTAGCTAGCGGTAGGCTAACGTTAGCTGCTGTTGAGTATAGTGTTTACTAGCTAGCGGTAGGCTAACATTAGCTCACTAGTCGAGTATGGTGTTAACTAGCTAGTGGTAGGCTAACGTTAGCTGCTGTTGAGTATAGTGTTAGCTAGCTAGTGGTAGGCTAACGTTAGCTGCTGTTGAGTATAGTGTTAGCTAGCTAGCGGTAGGCTAACGTTTGCTGCTGTTGAGTATAGTGTTAACTAGCTAGCGGTAGGCTAACGTTAGCTGCTGTTGAGTATAGTGTTAACTAGCTAGCGGTAGGCTAACGTTAGCTGCTGTTGAGTATAGTGTTAACTAGCTAGCGGTAGGCTAACATTAGCTCCTGTCGAGTATGGTGTTAACTAGCTAGCGGTAGGCTAACGTTAGCTGCTGTTGAGTATAGTGTTAGCTAGCTAGCGGTAGGCTAACGTTAGCTGCTGTTGAGTATAGTGTTAGCTAGCTAGCGGTAGGCTAACGTTTGCTGCTGTTGAGTATAGTGTTAACTAGCTAGCGGTAGACTAACGTTAGCTGCTGTTGAGTATGGTGTTAACTAGCTAGCGGTAGGCTAACGTTAGCTGCTGTTGAGTATAGTGTTAACTAGCGTCATGTGCAGCGGTGTTTGTGTTTCAGAGCATCAGAGAGAAGAGCAGACATATCAGTGGCACCAGATTTCGGTAGCCAGGGTTGGCAGGAAGAAGATGTTTATAAGTAAATGTTCCAGTCAATGATCCAGGCAGAACATTCTCGTCTCCTCCTTCATTTTACAGTCCAGTGGGGCTAGAACGGCTCCTGGTCAAACCTCGATATGGAATGGATTAATCTGCGTTATTTTTTTTAACGCATTATTTTTTTCTCAGATTAATTAATCGAAATTAACACGTTATTTTGACAGCCCTAATATACATTCACTCACATTGGCAACTGCTGTTTATTGGAGCAATATGTTGACACGGCGGCCATTTCCTAATCAACATTGTGCTCCTCCTAATGCATGTGTGTCTATGGAGGCAGAAGGTCTATCCACAATTAAAGAAACTGTTCAGTAACACACATAACAAACTTCATTTTCAGCATCTTACTGAAGTATTACTAATTACTGAAATAACAAATACTTTACCTGACACAAGCTAGCATTAGCTTATATCAGTATCAGGACAGTCACTTAAAGGTACACTGTGTAGTGTTTGAAGTATTTTATTAGATAAACTCAATGTCTTCATTCATAAATCATTGGTGTAAAATGTCTGGAATGGACATTTACACAATACAACCCGTTACATCATATACGTCAATATGGACATGCTGTACATCGTTTGTGTAGCGTGCTGGTAGGATGATGAAGAAGTATGTGTATAGGTCTAGATATGGGAGTTGTGTTGGTAGGATGATGAAGTAGTATGTGTATAGGTCTAGATATGTGAGTTGTGTTGGTAGGATGATGAAGTAGTATGTGTATAGGTCTAGATATGGGAGTTGTGTTGGTAGGATGATGAAGTAGTATGTGTATAGGTCTAGATATGGGAGTTGTGTTGGTAGGATGATGAAGTAGTATGTGTATAAGTCCAGATATGGGAGTTGTGTTGGTAGGATGATGAAGTAGTATGTGTATAGGTCTAGATATGGGAGTTGTGTTGGTAGGATGATGAAGTAGTATGTGTATAGGTCTAGATATGGGAGTTGTGTTGGTAGGATGATGAAGTAGTATGTGTATAAGTCCAGATATGGGAGTTGTGTTGGTAGGATGATGAAGTAGTATGTGTATAGGTCCAAATATGTGAGTTGTGTTGGTAGGATGATGAAGTAGTATGTGTATAGGTCCAGATATGGGAGTTGTGTTGGTAGGATGATGAAGTAGTATGTGTATAGGTCTAGATATGTGAGTTGTGTTGGTAGGATGATGAAGTAGTATGTGTATAGGTCTAGATATGGGAGTTGTGTTGTTGTTGTAAAGAGCGGCCGCATGGCGCCTGGATCAACCCCCCCAGCTGGAACAGCGGGCCGTTAGAAGCCTTCTATTGCTGGCCAGTGGCTAGCATGAGGAGACGGAACAGACCCTCCACTTTGATTGGGAACATTCTCTGGACTTCAATCATTCACTTCATTTGACTGGAATCACAAGCACTAAAGCGTTCTTCATCATCTTAGTGCTCATGATGTTGATAAAAGAAGAAGACCAAAAGGAGAACATGATGCCGCTTCCCTACCTGTAGGCTGTCCTAAACCTCCAATCCCCGTCCTCTCCTGGCTTATTAATATCCCTGTAGTCCGGAAGTGTCCACAGATGGAAAGAATTCATCCAGGTTATGAATATTGTCCTGTAGAGTCCATGCTAACTGTCTGCTAACTTCGTTAGCCGACCTCGTCTCCTCGCCCTGCACCGTGTTTCCGGGTATGTTTGTTTTCCTCAGGTTGCTGCCTACACAAAGAAACTATCCCCGCCTTTTTCTGTTTAGTTTTCACCCCGGGACAGCCCCCGACGTCCAGCAAGCGCTCCCACTGTGGAGCGCCATTACGCTGCGTCATCTCTCTGAGCAGCCATCTTAGAAACAGCTCTCATTGGCTATCAACACGTCAATCATGGCAGTTGTAGCCAATCACGTTCCCTTTCCAACGGACCGGAACATCCAATGGGAGCCAGTCCAAATGAATGCGCAACAGAGCTAAGTCCCGCCTCCCAGAGCCAGCAGCCACATACATGTGATTTATGACAACAAATATGATCAAAAGTGTTTGAACTGTTTACATAGTTGTTATACTCCTGGACAATAACTGCACATTCCTGCTCTAATGTTCACATTCAAATCAGACCCTTTATATACATATTCTTATCTTTTTCAATAAGATGCTGATTGTAAACCTCTGTTTGGATGACAGCATCATATCAGTTGAGTCAGACAGCCAGCAGGTGGCAGCACAGCACCTTCTCTTTCTTTACACATGTTCAGTTCAGCAGGGAACAGCTCAGAGCTCTTTAACTTCTGGAGTTTTAATTCAACCGTCACTGTGTTAGAGTAACATTTAGACTACAAAATAAAGATCATCACCATGTCAACAGACACATGACATCACACACCAGAGAGTCCAAACCAACAGTTGATTCATTTCAGAACCACTCTGCAGCAGAAAACACAACAGAGACCAAACTCAGACAGTTCAACTCAAATGACAACAAACATTATTATTAACATTATTAAGACGCATGGCAACAACACACACACACACACACACACACGCACACACACACACACGCACGCACACACACACACACGCACACACACACACACACACACACGCACACACACACACACGCACACACACACACACATGCACGCACACACACACACACACACACACACGCTCTAAGCAACACTGCATTCTATTTATCTAGAAAGCCTTACTTAACAAAGTGCCTGTATATTGAACAAGCTTTGTAAAGTTCAGATCTGGGTCCTGACTCTTAAAATATATATAATCCATTAGTTTAAAAAACGTGCTGACCATCACGAAAAAAACGAGATAAACGTGTCCGTGTACACAAATCAACGCTTAATGATTTTATAAGCCAAATTGTAACCATTCCTTATAATCCTTGTCCCTTGAGTCAGTTTTTTAAACTTGGCCTTAGTGTATATATTGACCTATTGTGACCTTGAGGATAATCAGAGTCTCATTAAACGTTACAAGCACAGACTACAGACATATAGCATTCAGAAAGTGTATTGCTTTCCTACATTGAGAATAAGAGTGTTGGGGGCTGGTTCTGTCAAAAGTATTTGATACAGAGGTGTCTATGTAGCTCAACTGGTTGAGCCTGTGCCCCCATGTACTGAGGCTCAGTCCTTGTTGCAGCAGCTGCAGCTGCAGGTTCAACTGTGACCTGCAGCGCTTTGCTGGATGTCACGCTTTACTTCTCAGAAACAGCCAACGAGAGGAGTTTAAATGAAATGTTCTTCTCAAAGCAGATTAAGTGTTGTGTAGAATATTAAGAAGCTAGTTAAGACTTACAAATCTCAGGAGTATATTGTGCACAGTGTTAGGAAGGATACTTAAACGTATTTCGTTACAGAGTACAGAATACATGCCCAAAAATGTAATTTGTAACGTATTCTGTTACGTTACTCAATCTGAGTAACGTATTCTGAATACTTGGATTACTTCCACATTTAATTGCATGTCATAAGAGTAGGAATGCGGCCATCAAATCCAGCTTACTAAACAGGCCTATTCTGGTGTGTTCTTCTGTTCCAACTGGCTGAATGTGTTAGGCCCAAGTCTCCCTGAAAGTATAATATATTATAATTTGCTGTAAAGGAACAAAGACTATAAGGGTATGTATATGCAAAATATGTTTTGCTTGGTTAAAAAAAGAAAACAACTGACCAATTTTCCCTTTTCAGTTTCTGTATTTATCCAGCTGTTAAAAGTGGAAAAATAGACAAACATAAAATATTCTGTTTCTGTAAAGAATTTGCTATTACATCTAACATGTTACTTTCCTTTGGGTGATTGCTGAGGTGCTGAGTGTTGCTTGTTTGAGAGGAGGTGTGGGGGGCATGGCACTTGGTTCACCACCACCATCTGATGCCATTTCTGCTCTTTGCAAGACACTGGAATGCTTCCTCTGAAATAAAGAGACAGAAAGCGCACAAATTAATAACACTGAAATTGTTTTATGCAGGGAAGAATAAAGAGGACTGTTGGAAATACAATGTCCTAGAAGTGCTGATGGTGACATTACACTTCACAGTAATCATTACGCATACTCATAATAATCATCTGTTTTAAATGCAATGTGTGAAGTCTACTACCACCTAGGCTATTCAACATACATGTTATCACATCATGGCCTAGCTACATATTTCATACACAGGAGGACTTGTCATGTAAGGAAACATTGAACTGCATACTACAAAAATAAATACAAAGCAGTACTTTGAAACTGGGAAAACAACCAGCACTACTTTATTTAAACAACTATGTATTTTGTATTTAAGAAGAGCAAGACAATATGATACTATGATAAGATTCAAGTTCCAAACATAAGAAGATAGTGACTTTTTTTTAACTATATCCTCCCACCCACTACCAAAAAGCATGTTAACTACTTGAACATACATTTTGCTCTCCTTTCCTTCAGACATACCTGACAGTTTTGGGGTCAAAGTCCCCTGAGTCGTGTATGCTCTCAAAACAGCAAATGAGATTCCTTGCGAGAGTGAAGAGCTGGATCTTGGCAGTCTATGGGCAACCACTTTATCCAGAAAACGTCCGCTTGGGTGACTTGGAAAAAAAGCTGGCAAAACCTTGGATATGTGATAGGTGGCCTGTTGCATTATGAGGTTGAGCTGATGTGCGTAGCAGTGGATGTAGTGGGCATCTGGGTACACGTCTTGTATTTTCCACCTGAAGTGGCACCCCTCGTCACGCTGGCCCCATCTTATGCCTGGCAGATGAGCTTACTTTTCTGATCCTCAGGAAGGATAGTAGCAAGACTCTTTTAGTGCAGTAGCAATGGACTCAGCTGTAGCTGACTGCAGAGGGATGGACTCCAAAAAATGTTTCCTGCACGTTGTTTTTGTCGGCTCCACAAAATGTCACACAGTCTATTATCCTGGACAGTATGTGTCCATTTGTTGTCACCTCATCGTTGTGCCTCATCTTTGTGCCTTCTAATGCTAATCCTGTAGTCTTCATCTAGTTGTTCAGGCAACAGCAATGCTAACTCTGCCCAAAAACGTTAGCTTCATGTTATTATCAAGATGTCTGCGACTACTTTCATGACGTTTGCATTATTCAGAGAGATGTTTTAGGTCTCTTACCCCTGTTGTTGTCCACAAAACCTCAGTGGCGACACTTTGAAATAAAAGACAGGGAAAGCAAAAAAAGGCATTTCTAACATCACATTCAGCCAGCCAACTCTGTTTGTAGCTCCAGTGTAGCTTCGCCCTCGGTCACTGGCCTCATCCTGCTGCTGGATTTGTAAATCAGGTTGGTCCGCTCCGAAATCCTTTATCCTCGTTTTTTTCTTCCAGCGAACGTCGTATGAGTTAACTATTTTATTTTTTATTTTTATTTCATTTTTATATCATTTTCGTATACATTCATATTTCTGGAATTTTGATAAGCTGGCATGATGATAACATTATGTACCAGACAGTACGGCCTCAACCCTGGCATGTGTTGTGCGAAGATAACTGTTGTGTGCATGTGTGTGTGTGTGTGTGTGTGTGTGCGTGTGTTTGTACATGTGTGTGTGTGTGTGTGTGTGCATGTGTGTGTGTGCGCGTGCGTGCGTGTGTGTTTGTGCATGCGTGTGTGTGTGTGCATGAACCTTAGAAAAAGATATTGAAGGTGCCGTAAACACAAATTCTAAATCCTTGTTCAGCCTCTCTCTCCCTCTGTCTGTCTCTCTCTCTCTCTCTCTCTCTCTCTCTCTCTCTCTCTCTCTCTCTCTCTCTCTCTCTCTCTCTCTCTCTCTCTCTCTCCCTCTGTCTCTGTCTCTGTCTCTCTCTCTCTCTCCCTCTGTCTCTGTCTCTCTCGCTCTCTCTCTCTCCCTCTCTCTCTCTCTACCTCTGTCTCTGTCTCTCTCTCTCTCTCTGCCGACGTAGACTCCTTCAATCTGTAGATAGACAACCAGTTCTACATGAAGAGGATTGGCTGTTAGAGACTGGTAATAAGTATGATCCATCTACCATGTGTCTGTATTAGGTGTTTGATGACATGACGTTTAAACTTTCCCTGCAGTGGAGTGACCACTGCTGACCTTTTACTGACATCTCTAATAATAATATAAAACCTATTACTGACATCTCTAATAATAATATAAAACCTGTTACTGGCATCTGTAATAATAATAATATAAAACATATTACTGACATCTGTAATAATAATATAAAACATATTACTGACATCTCTAATAATAATATAAAACATATTACTGACATCTCTAATAATAATATAAAACATATTACTGACATCTCTAATAATAATATAAAACCTGTTACTGACATCTCTAATAATAATAATATAAAACCTGTTACTGACATCTGTAATAATAATAATATAAAACATATTACTGGCATCTCTAATAATAATATAAAACCTGTTACTGGCATCTGTAATAATAATATAAAACATATTACTGGCATCTCTAATAATAATATAAAACCTGTTACTGACATCTGTAATAATTATATAAAACTATTACTGAAATCTGTAATAATAATATAAAACATATTACTGACATCTCTAATAATAACATAAAACCTATTACTGACATCTCTAATAATATAAAACCTGTTACTGACATCTGTAATAATAATAATATAAAACCTGTTACTGACATCTCTAATAATAATATGAAACCTTTTACTGACATCTCTAATAATAATATAAAACCTGTTACTGACATCTCTAATAATAATATAAAACCTGTTACTGACATCCTTAATAATAATATAAAACCTATTACTGACATCTCTAATAATAAAATAAAACCTATTACTGCCACTCTAATAATAATATAAAACATATTACTGACATCTCTAATAATAATATGAAACCTTTTACTGACATCGCTAATAATAATATGAAACCTTTTACTGACATCTCCAATAATATAAAACCTATTACTGACATCTCTAATAATAATATAAAACCTATTACTGACATCTCTAATAATAATATAAAACCTATTACTGATATCTGTAATAATAATATAAAACCTGTTACTGACATATGTAATAACAATATAAAACCTATTACTGACATCCTTAATAATAATAAAATAAAACCTATTACTGACATCTCTAATAATAATATAAAACCTATTACTGACATCTCTAATAATAATATAAAACCTATTACTTACATCTCTAATAATAAAATAAAACCTATTACTGATATCTGTAATAATAATAAAAAACATATTACTGACATCTCTAATAATAATATAAAACATATTACTGACATCTCTAATAATATAAAACCTGTTACTGACATCTGTATTAATAATATAAAACCTATTACTGACATCTGTAATAATAATATAAAACATATTACTGATATCTCTAATAATATAAAACCTGTTACTGACATCTGTAATAATAATATAAAACCTATTACTGACATCTCTAATAATAATATAAAACCTGTTACTGACATCTCTAATAATAATATAAAACATATTACTGACATCTCTAATAATAATATAAAACCTTTTACTGACATCTCTAATAATAATAAAAAAACATATTACTGACATCTCTAACAATAATATAAAACCACACATTTCTTCTCCTCTGATGAAGATAGATATACATAAAATAGATAAAAAACATAAAAATACAACAAAATTAATAAAAATTTAAAAACAGAATCAGAATCGCTATATAAAACAGCATCATCTGCATAAAGATGCATTTTTGTTTTACTATTTACCTCAAAAGAACAGAGCTAAAAGACATTGAATATTAATGATAGGCTTGGAAGTGACATTAGGTTGCTACTGCAGGAAGCAGGAAGTAATAATAAATCATCTACCTGCCACATTTCATGTGATTTATGCATCTTATGGAAATTGTGTAACTGATGCACAACACATGTGCATTCGTATGATATCGGAGGAAATATGGCGTTCTTTTAAATGCTGTGAACAACGACCAGTCACCGTTATGTTGCTGTTGTGACGGTTAGGTTTAGGGACCAAAAGTCTAACCAGGATTAGATTGTAGTTTGGGTTAAAATAAGTACTTCCCGGGACAGGAAAGTCCTGTGTTTTGGGACCAAAACACCATGCCAATCTCCCGCCAAAATGTCAATTTAAACTTTTGTTTGACTCAGACTTCCTGTATCCTGATAATTAAACTTTTTTATGAAATACTATTTTTGTATTACATACTGCAGTAGCATTACACTAACAGGACTGCTACATCTCTTATCATCACATATTAACTAGGGCTGTCAAAATAACGCGTTAAAAAAAATAACGCAGATTAATCCATTCCATATTGAGGTTTGACCCGGAGCCGTTCTAGCACCATTGGACTGTAAAATGAAGGAGGGAGACGAGAATGTTCTGCCTGGATCATTAATTTGAACATTTACTTGTAAAAATCTTCTTCCTGAATAGGGTTGGGTACCGAAATCTGGTGCCACTGATATGTCTGCACTTCTCTTTGATGCTCTGAAACAGACGATACCGTTCTCTTAATACATCCATGGGTGTCAGGGTCATCGGTTCAGGCACCGTTAATTATGTATGCGATTAATTTTGATTAATTAATCACAAAGTATGTAATTAATTAGATTACATTTTTTAATCGATTGACAGCCCTAGTATTAACATAATGTTTTTTGCAGAGAGTGATCGAGCTGCAGTGAGAGGAACTAAAGACTAAAATAGTGATTGGACCAAACAGGGCGAGAGGTACAGCTGCTCTTCTGATTAATTTCCGTGACTTATGTGTTCACTACAATGTCTTTTTGTTCAAATATCTACCTGATGATGCTTGTATTCTGAACGCAGAACAACTTGTCAAACATTTAGAGTTTGAACACAAACACTAAAGAGAACGAGAAGATCTGATTAAATAAATCTGTCAAATGTTTGAAATTGTTTGGTCTGTTCAGAATTACCAGCAGAACCAGAAGTCGTCTATGAAAACCCATGAAGACCTGCTCAGGAAACCCTGTTGTTAGCATGAAGCATGCACAGAGTACTTGACCTGGCTTCAACTTCAGTCCAACTACAATTTCAAAGTTGCGCCACCATACATTTTGCATTGAGACCAACTTATCACCAGAAACTTAATATAGTGAGTTGAAGTAACCACTTTAACATAGTTTACAATGCCATTACGTATTTGTTTTTCAGTTTAATTCAAAATCAAAGTAAGAAGAGCAATTTAAAGTTCTCCTTTTTACAGTGAACAAAACTCAACAGATCTTAAACCACATTCAGAGACAGAAAATACAGAGTTCATATAAAATGTAAAATATACATTATGAAATGAAAGGTACACAAAGTAAGAAAAGATAATGTTAAACTACAAATAATAAAACAAGAATATGTAGAAGGCAGACAAAAACAAATAATGGGAACACATCTTTAACAGATCATTCTCAACACAAGGCTCACATTCTCTCAATTGGAGCTAAGAAGATAGCAGAAGATAAAGTTACTGCTGGTCAGCCTTCAATGTGGAGAGAAGATCAGAATATAACAACACAGCTATCAGGGCATGAGGAGGAGGCAGCAGGAAACAGCTTGGCTCTGAAACATGTTCACAACGAGGCGGTGTGAATGCGCTGGTGTCTTTTAAGGCTACCACTCTCAGAAAAAGTTTTCCCACATTGTTCACAGCTGTACGGCTTCTCTCCAGTGTGAATGCGCTGGTGCTTTTTAAGGCTACCACTCTCAGAAAAAGTTTTCCCACATTGGTCACAGCTGTACGGCTTCTCTCCAGTGTGAATGCGCTGGTGAGATTTAAGGTGACTACTCCGAGAAAACATTTTCCCACATTGTTCACACCAGTACGGCTTCTCTCCAGTGTGAACGCGCTGGTGTGTTTTAAGGTGAACACTCTGAGAAAAAGTTTTCCCACATTGTTCACACCAGTATGGCTTCTCTCCAGTGTGAATGTGCTGGTGTTTTTTAAGACTATCGCCACGAGAAAAAGTTTTCCAGCATTGTTCACAGCTGTACGGCCTCTCTCCAGTGTGAATGCGCTGGTGAGATTTAAGGTTACCACTATGAGAAAAGGTTTCCCCACATTGATCACAGCTGTAAGGTTTGTCTCCAGTATGAATGCGTTGATGTCCTTTTAGGTGTCCCTGGCGTGAGAAAGCTGCCCCACATAGATCACAGCTGTAAGGTTTCTCTCCAGTGTGAACTTTCAGATGAATCTTTAAAGAGGTTGAAGTTGTGAAGGATTTGTCACAGTGCTGACAGCGGTGACGTTTGACTCCTCTTCGTTTCTATCAACAGACAGAAAAACAGAGAGAGTGAGTTAGTGAGGTGCCATGATGTAGCAATCCATCTTAAACTAGAAACAACAGTTAGAGCATGTCTGTGGAACCTTTCTTAATTATATGCCGACATCCCCATTATGGAGTTGCATTATGGGAAATGTAAGATCCAGTGTGGCCTTTTTGTTGCCAGCCTTTAGCCAGAAGGTAACAAATGGGGGATCATCTGGGATTGTTAGTGCTGGGAAACTTTTAAATATAACATTTTCTTTGTGGGAGAGTTTCCCACAGATTCTTAACTTGCACTGGTATCTGTAGGGGTTATCAGGTTGTCTTTATCTTGCTGGACTAGCTCTACTCCAGGAAGAGTGTTTCTGTGTATTTCCTGAACTGCTAGTCAGAGTTAAGGGCTGTAAAGTCATTTGAAACCATTGTCCTGGATAGGCATTAGCAATCAGGGGCACCAGTTGACCATTGACCTTTTGTTTTAGGTTGTTGTTTTTGCTAAATCCAACTTGTATCTCCAGCAGTGTTGGGCAGTAACGATACTAGTTTAACTACTACTCAGTAGCGTCACTGTTTTCTGAATCAAACAGCTTTTATTGAGCAAGTAATGTGGTATTATCCACACAAGCTACATTTCCTCAAGCATTTCTGCGTAAGTTACAAAAAAATCCTTTTTTGTAACTTACTCATTTGTGAACCAAACAAAATTAATTTAGCAACTTTTTGTAACAGCAATCTCAAGATGCTATATGCCAAGTTTCAGGCAGACCGGTCAAAAAACCCAGGACGAGTTTGAAAAAGTATGGTTTTGCATATCCACGCATCCCTTGATTGAAATTTGGGGTTGGGATTTCTTTTACAATGAATTTTTTTGTACTATGAATTTTATCTCTTTGATCTCATCTTTTTATACTGAACTGTGGATTTTATTTGTGTATTTGATCTCTGAAATACTATCAATGCGATTCCTAAGATTTTTTTTCAATCCCAGTCAAGAGTTTCTTGAACAAATCTGTTGAATATTGGCCCTAAGGGGGCGCTACAGATACAAAAAGTATATCTTATGAACGGCTCATGCGATCTGAGTGCTCAATGTAGCGCCACTCATACGATGGTGTAATGATTGGTCGAAATGGGGGTGGCCCAATACACCCGCAAAAAAATATGTACATATACATTGATCTCCGTTTCTATATCAACAGACAGAGTAAGTTAGTAAGGCCCCATGGTGGAGCGAGCTATGTAAAACCAGAAACAACATTCAGAGCAAGTCAGTGTTCATGTTTGACTGATGCATTACCACCATTACGCTCTTTGTGTGCGTTAATAAACTTTTGATTGATTGATTGATTTCCGGCCTTGAGCCAGGCGGTAACAAATGGGGGCTTGTCCGGGATTGTTAGTGCTGGGAAACTTGTAAATGTAACATTTTCTTTGTGGGAGTGTCTCACGCATATTTTTACTTGATCTAGTTTCTGTAGGGGTTATCATGTTGTCTTTATGTTGCGGGACTAGCTCTACTCCAGTAAGAGTGTTTCTGTGTCTTTCCTGAACAGCTAGGCTAGGAGCTGAGGGCTGTAAAGTCACTTGGAACCTTTATTCCTGATAGGCAAACGCAATAAGGCGCACCCATTGACCAATTGTTTTACTTTGTCGTTTCTGTGCAGTAAGTGGTTAGAGCAGTTCCAGTGGGTGCTCAGGTTAACTCCATGGCTGTGTAGGTGATTTTCACCACACTGAAAGTTAACCAGGTTACTGGGCTTTGTGCTTCATTCAGACCACAGCTATCCTGCATGAAGTCTAGGGTTGAGTGAGTCAGCTAGTGATTGTTAAGCAGTAAGCCTGAGGATTGAGGTTGCATAATTAATAATAATAATAATAATAATAATAATAATAATAATACAATGGGAAAAGTAAGCCAACCCATAGGAGTCCAGAAATCTCGAACCTCTGCTGCATAGATTTGTATGTTTTTTATTAAATTTGTCTCTTGTCCGGTTAAAATGAAATGCTATCCCATACTGCTACACATGCTCTGCCAGTACCACATGATCCATCTAAGTAAAGTTCAGTCGACGGTCCAGTGTACATGGCTAGAAAACATGTTTGATTTTACGCTTATGGGTTTGAAGTGCCATTTTTCACTACAACACCTGGCAAATAAAAAAAGTACCTGACATTAGAAGCCTGTGCCGGCAACTCAAAGTTGTTGTAAAGTACCCTTCTTGCATCTTCTATGTCTCCTTTATTTTGTTTAACAGAAACTGATGTTATTTTGTAACACTTTATAATAAAGGTCCACGAATTATCATGAATCCTGCATGACTTAATGCATGAAGAAGCATGAATTAATTCATGTAGTACTTTATGAATTATCAGCAATGTACAAGGATTAACAGTATCTGAATCAGATGATGTTTGTAACATAAGGCTGACTTCCTGTTGCCAGCAGGTGGCCTTATGACCATGACTAAATATGGGTGTGTAGATATCTCCAGGCCTGGACTCTTATCCAGCATGTAAAGTTTCAGGCAGATTATGTAAAGTGAAGTTACAACAGTTTCCTGTGTAATGGCGATTGACAAAATGGCCACCATGCAAACACCGTCTTACAAAAATACAAAAGCTTTGCTATTTGGCATCATGAAAGGCTTGACATGCTGCTGAACCCTCTTATTAGAGTTTTTAAAAGTCCCATACCTGTATAGGGCCTAAAATTATGTGTTGTCACATGACCTATGACATCATCGTTAGAGCTATCAAAAACTTCTTCGCAAGTTAAGGTCACATTAGTCGGAGGATTATACCAACCAAAGATGAGACAAATTCGATATACCCCCTACGAGCAGTTCAAAACTATTTGCATAAAATACATGAAAAATGCATAACATTCATAATGGATGACTTTCGGTTGGGCGGAGCTAATTTAAGTAAATTGAAAATACGTCAGAAATGATAAGAGCAATGTGTTTACCATAATTCATAAATATCGGCGCAACTATGTCCAAAAGCCTTCCATGCATTAGGGGGCGCTACGGAGCCGGCTAAATACTCATCAACGTAATCACGGTACAATCTCCAAATGTTCTGCACCACATTTGGTGAGTTTTTCGTAAAGTAAGGGTGTCACAAATGCGGTCAACGACTAAAACTACTTAGGGGGCGCTATGAAGCCATCATGCCACGCACAAGCCTAAATGCACTGTTAAATCAAAGTAAACTATGTGCAACATGGCATCGACATGTTGAGAGTTTTCCTTCATCTTAACGTCCTCAAACGTGTGATCGTCACATGAAAACGCACAAAATCCAAGATGGCTGACCTCCTGTTGGACGAAAACAAAAATCCCAAAAAGGATTTATGTTCCTCAAGATAAGAAAAATGTTCCCACCAACTTTTGTAAATATCAAAAGGAACTTTATCCGCACCATGGGATGCATTAGGGGGGCGCTATGGAGGACGCCCAAGCCCAATCACTACACATCTTTGACATTTTCGACAGTTCTTACATGAGTTTACATATATCCTAAGACCCTCAAAAATGTGATTCCTTGAAAAAACAACAGGTTCCCTGCACTCTCAGCCCTGGCACATTCGTGATGGGGCCCTAATAATGCATCAATTAAGAGGTTTCAACCATCCTCATGATGTCTGATTTATTAATGATGTTCATGTCTTCATCAGTAGATCTGTAGTTAAAGTGAATGGCTAAAGAAACTGAACTGTAGTGTTGTAATCATGATAAACTAAACATTATTTCTTCATTACTTCATCATGTTTGTGGCCCTTCAAATAACGTGCTGACCAGCTCCATCTGGAACATTAATACATAGGATATGATTAATGGTGGCATATGCAACAATCATCTTTGGGACCCCGAAAATAACGTCAGCCATTCTTTCTATTTAGGCAGGGACATTGTTAGGCCTATTTTAGGGGGGCTGAAGCTACCCCAAAATGTTCCTAAGCCCCCCCCAAATAATAATAAAAATTATAATTAGATTTGTATTTGTTTTACAGTGTACTCTGTATCACTCACTACGTGGAATCAATCTTCCTTCACCATTCATCTGCTGGTGTCGTCGTGCACTGCAGTCTGTTTTATTTTATTTCACGAACTGTCAACTGGTGGAGATGGCTGAAACGGTGTTTTAGAGAGAGGCTCACGAGCGGCCGCTTGCACGGTAACGGTATGTGGACGAGCGAGGTAGAGAGTTACTGAAGAGAGAGAGCGCCAGGCAGCATTAAAACAGCAGTAAATCAGAGAAATAAAATGTTGTTTTCGCCGATTTATCACTAGTATCTCTTAATGTTATCCAAATTCTACATTAGAAACAACAAATAATATATCCAGCTACAAAAAAGCCGGAAAGTCGAAAGTTAGACAGAAGTACAAAGAGTCAGTGGCCATGAAGATGATACACCGTCTCGTCTCTTCTCATTGGTTTAAACTGGCAGCTCTCAGAACGCTGCAGACCGCTGTGTTGCAAGGAGCTGCAGGATTTATCTCGTCTCGTCGCTAATCTTTGGTCTGGACTTGCTACCGCACACACAGTGAGATACAGAGTGAAACTGTAAGTTGTTGTTAATGACTTGTACTTGCTTCACTTCAGCTACATTTACTTGAGGTAAAGAGAAAGGAATATTTTAGTTGGCTATAGAAACCAACAGTCTAGCTAGTGTAAACGAGTGAAATACAAGAAACAGCTCGCCTAGTAAGGTATCCGAAGCTCTCTATTCTTTACCATTAATATAGCCTGCTATCTCTATAGTATTAAAACAATATCAGTCCCTAAATATCATAGTGTCACTGTTAATGCTATTGTACCAGTATAACCTTCAATTCATTGAACAAATAGAAACTGGAAGATATTTTAGGAGAGAGAGAGAGAGAGAGAGAGAGAGAGAGGCACCAAGGCATAACCTAAACTAAATTATTTCATGATATTTATTATATATGCTTGATTCTGACCAACTTAACTTTCTGCATTCCTTTGCTGTAATAAATTAAACAAGTATGTAGATGTTGCCTAAATGTAGACTAGGCTATATATGAGCATACATACATCCATACATACTAGAACTTGTATTCATCTCGCCATCAGGTTATTAAATTCAGACATACTTTAAAGTGCCCATATTATGAAAAAAACACTTTTTCTGGGATTTGGGGTGTTCTTCTGTGTCTCTGGTGCTTCCACACGCATACAAACTTTGTAAAAAATCCATCCATGCTGTTCTGAGTGAGATACGGTTTCTGAATGTGTCCTGCCTTCAGTCTCCGGGTGAGCTGTTCAAAATCGGCACGGCTTGTGATGTCACAAGCCGAAATGAGCTGGCTAACCACAACTGTTAGCTCGTAGCATTAGCGTTAGCATGCTAACGCTAATGCTAACGCTAGCATGCTACCTCATTCTCAATAGCAAAGCACTGCTACAACACACACCAGTTCACCATCATCTACTAAAGAACTACTTCGATGTGCGCCCTCATTTAGAAGAAGTCTCCCAGCTAATCCTGCCTTGTAACTGACTGAAGGTGGAGAAACAGCCTTTCTTTTACTGTCTATGGAGCTAGCTAGCTGACATGATCTACATCTGAGCTACTGAGCATGTGCGAGTGCAATCAAAGATAGTCCAGAAGAAGAAGAAGAAAAGAGGTCTCACTCTGTAGCTAAAACAGAGACCAGCTGAAAAGAGGATCTGCAGCAGTGAGAGAGAGCTGTGCAGTACAACAACAATATGGTGTTTTTAGAAAATTAAACCATGTAAACCTATTCTGGTACAACCTTAAAATACTATTATGAACCTGAAAATGAGCAGAATATGGGCGCTTTAAATCCTTGTCAACCATATTGCAACGAGCTAGTTCAGCGTATCATGGCTGACTGGAGTAGTGTGTTTGTCTTTAGGAGTGGGGGGGGCAGACAGCATGTTGCCTGTTTCATCATTTGGGCTGCCTTGTTGAGTGCAGTGGCACTGAGAACATTATAGTTCACATAATTTAAGCTCTTTTTTAAAAAATGATATAGGATTAGTCCAACGAATCGTTTCGCTTAGCACGAACTGTTGATGTGAACTGAGTTACCACTGGAGAACGTTAAGTCTCAAATACCACTTGAGCATTACAAAGATGAAAAACATATCCCCTTAAAGTACATTTAGAACAGATATATGTGTGATTAATATTGAGTTAACTATGGACAGTCACGCGGTTAATCGTGATCAAATATTCTAATCGATTGACAGACCTAATTTACATAAAATGATCCAATATGTAATAATAACGTCAATCAATCAATATTAATGCTGCGTTGTTGTGGTCTTCCAGTTTATTTTGGGGAAACTATTCTTCTTCTTCTTGCTATCATTTGACTGAACTGTTGAAATACTAAGGCTGATATCTAAAGTAAAGAGTAATACATGTAGCATACAATGACTAAACTACTACAAACACTTTGAGTCATAGTGATTTCACCTTTTGTGGAGAAGTCATTCTTGTTCTTCAGTGGGAACTAATTCCAGACGGACGTCCTGAAGTCAGAAGTGTCTCGTCCCACAGATGAGCTGTGAAGTCAACAAACAGGGACACACCATGAGACAGGAGACACTCCACACTATAACATCACTATACTCATATACTATCAGCTGATCAACAAACAGAGACACACCATGAGACAGGAGACACTCCACACTATAACATCACTATACTCTTATACTATCTGCTGATCAACACACAGAGACACACCATGAGACAGGAGACACTCCACACTATATCACTATACTCATATACTATCAGCTGAGCAACAAACAGGGACACACCATGAGACAGGAGACACTCCACACTATAACATCACTATACTCATATACTAATCAGCAAAACTTTTGTCAATATGGACATGCTGTACATCGTTTGTGTAGGAGCCAAAGAAAGCAGTTTTTGTTTATATTTAAAGAACACTTCCCATATGTTGGTTCTAGATGTGATCATGTGATTGTGGTTCTAGATGTTCTAGATGTGATCCTCTGATTGTGGTTCTAGATGTGATCCTGTGATTGTGGTTCTAGATGTGATCCTGTGATTGTGGTTGACAGCTAGGCCACAGATCGGTCCTAGCTTTAGTTGAGACCAAACAGTTTTTAACCACATCTAGTCATCCTGTTTCATCTTATTGGATATCAGTTCAGAAACCAGCTGTATTATTTATTTTCCCTGATTCACACAAACATGCTACATTAGCCTCCACCATGTTGGTAGGATGATGAAGAAGTATGTGTATAGGTCTAGATATGGGAGTTGTGTTGGTAGGATGATGAAGTAGTATGTGTATAGGTCCAGATATGTGAGTTGTGTTGGTAGGATGATGAAGTAGTATGTGTATAAGTCCAGATATGTGAGTTGTGCTGGTAGGATGATGAAGTAGTATGTGTATAGGTCTAGATATGTGAGTTGTGTTGGTAGGATGATGAAGTAGTATGTGTATAAGTCCAGATATGGGAGTTGTGTTGGTAGGATGATGAAGAAGTATGTGTATAGGTCTAGATATGGGAGTTGTGTTGGTAGGATGATGAAGTAGTATGTGTATAGGTCTAGATATGGGAGTTGTGTTGGTAGGATGATGAAGTAGTATGTGTATAAGTCTAGATATGGGAGTTGTGTTGGTAGGATGATGAAGTAGTATGTGTATAGGTCCAGATATGTGAGTTGTGTTGGTAGGATGATGAAGTAGTATGTGTATAGGTCTAGATATGGGAGTTGTGTTGTTGTTGTAAAGAGCGGCCGCATGGCGCCTGGATCAACCCCCCCCAGCTGGAACAGCGGGCCGTTAGAAGCCTTCTATTGCTGGCCAGTGGCTAGCATGAGGAGACGGAACAGACCCTCCACTTTGATTGGGAACATTCTCTGGACTTCAATCATTCACTTCATTTGACTGGAATCACAAGCACCAAAGCGTTCTTCATCATCTTAGTGCTCATGATGTTGATAAAAGAAGAAGACCAAAAGGAGAACATGATGCCGCTTCCCTACCTGTAGGCTGTCCTAAACCTCCAATCCCCGTCCTCTCCTGGCTTATTAATATCCCTGTAGTCCGGAAGTGTCCACAGATGGAAAGAATTCATCCAGGTTATGAATATTGTCCTGTAGAGTCCATGCTAACTGTCTGCTAACTTCATTAGCCGACCTCGTCTCCTCGCCCTGCACCGTTTTTTCGGGTATGTTTGTTTTCCTCAGGTTGCTGCCTACACAAAGAAACTATCCCCGCCTTTTTCTGTTTACTTTTCACCCCGGGACAGCCCCCGACGTCCAGCAAGCGCTCCCACTGTGGAGCGCCATTACGCTGCGTCATCTCTCTGAGCAGCCATCTTAGAAACAGCTCTCATTGGCTATCAACACGTCAATCATGGCAGTTGTAGCCAATCACGTTCCCTTTCCAACGGACCGGAACATCCAATGGGAGCCAGTCCAAATGAATGGGCAACAGAGCTAAGTCCCGCCTCCCAGAGCCAGCAGCCACATACATGTGATTTATGACAACAAATATGATCAACAGTATTTGAACTGTTTACATAGTTGTTATACTCCTGGACAATAACTGCACATTCCTGCACTAATGTACACATTGAAAGCAGACCAAACCAACAGTTGATTCATTTCCAGAACCACTCTGCAGCAGAAAACACAACAGAGACCAAACTCAGACAGTTCAACTCAAATGACAACAAACATTATTATTAACATTATTAAGACGCATGGCAACAACACACACACACACACACACACACACACACACACACACACACACACACACACACACACACACACACACACACACACACACACACACACACACACACAAACACACACGCTCTAAGCAACATTGCATTCTATTTATCTAGAAAGCCTTGCTTAAAGAATTGCCTGTATATTGAACAAGCTTGCTGACTTTTAAGTCGTATCACTATGGCTCTCGCTCTAGAGACTCCTTGGTCCTAAATATTCCCTTTGTTAGGACAGAATTAGTCAAAACTGCATTAATATTATGCCCCATATAAATAGAATAACCTGCAGTCCTTAATGAAATTGAACATCTGATTCAATGTAATCCCTTTAAATGTCTTCTTTATGAATCCGTGTGTGTGTGTGTGTGTGTGTGTGTCTGATCAGTAAAGATGGCTGCTGCTTCCTCTGCTGCTCTAACTCAACTCTTACCTATCTGCCTCATCTCATTTATAGTCACAGTTTGTCTTCAAACTGCAGAAGGACTTTGAGTGAAAGCATCTTTTAGCTTTCTGTGCATCGTTCCACCCAGTTGTTCCCAGTCAGGATTTTAATCTTGTGATCTCATTAAGTTACAGGAGGAGAAGCTCCAGTGTTGATCAGTGAGGAGGAGTGTCATTCTGCTACCATTACAGTTTTTCCAACTGCTAACACCCTTCAATGACAAGCATAGCACAATTATTTAAAAACATAACCTCTTCTCAAGTCTCCAAAAGTCTAAACACATGTTCTGCTTTACACACATTTTGCAATTCAAAATGTCACTTTTTAAATGCACTGAACACGGTTCTCTGCATAAGACACAACAATCTGACATAAAGTCACATGTTTGCCATTTCAAATCACTGCCGTTCAAAATGACACAACATGAGCTGATTGGCCAATAGATGTGTCACCTGGCCAATCACCTCAATGGTTCATTGTTACCACTTCAATCAGGAAGTAAGCACTATGATGCCTCTTGTTTTAATATATATTTTTTCTGCAATTTTCTTTTTCAGTTTACTGTTTTTTGTGAGCATATTTTTGTTCAGTCCAATGTAAATATATCTGCTGTGCATATGTTGCACTGACTTGTTTGGGTGTGTATCTACCAATATTTCTGTGCGTGTGAACAATCTGAAGAACTATTTTCGTATTATGGCAAAGCATACTAAAGATGAGAGTGCTTTTCATGATGCCCAACAGTGTGTAGTTGGTTAGACAAACATCTGGTAATATGAATGAAAAAGTGTGTGCCATTTGGTGCAAAAGTATGATTTTGATAATGCTATATGTAGTTTTGGTTGCAGTGCTTCATTTTGCAGGATATATGAGGTATTTTGCAGTTTGGGTGTGTGGTTTTGTGAATTTTGAAAGTATTTTGATAAAACCACCCTAGTTTGCGAAATTGTGTTTTAGCAATTGGAAAAAAAACTAATAAAAGCGTAGACACACCGCGGCCACACCGCTGTGAAAGCTGCCCCAACATCATTTATCAGAGTCTGGTTGTCACAATATCATCAACAGATTCCCCCATGTCTCACATGACACTATCAACTGGAATACATCAATGGTACTACCCCTCTCAGATGACCCATGTTGTCAGACACTTAGAATAATAATCTGAGTCTGTCAGCGGCAACAACACAACTTTTAGTGGATGGAAACTTTACCTTTTAATTAGGAGTTTAAACACAGACACAACAGGAAGAATACATCCATCAAATCAAGTCACTAATAATCAGCATGTGGCCTTGTTTTATTTCATTTATTTTGCATTTAATTGTTCCACATTCCCAGACATTTAAAACAACTGAACCATTGACGTTATTCTACAAGTCAGATTAATAAATCAGCTGTTTATTGCTTTCTATTGTCTGACTTTGTATGACATCATCAGAGTCTTTACTTTCAGTCTGAACAGACCTCAACAGATTTAAAACCACATTCAGTCACAGGAAATACAAACAGTCAATATGAAATGTCACACAAAGATTATTAAATGAAAAGTCTACAAAGTAGGAAAATATAATATTAAATAAATATGTTAAACTACAAAATAACAATAACTGGAGAGCATATAATTAAAAATGGCCAACTTCCAGTATGTCGGTAATGATGAGAGGAATGTTTGGACCAAATTTAGATCGTTGTCCAAATTAAGGCCTTCCACGTATTGCTCGTTAAACCATGAACCAAATCGCTGTATAGTCTCACAATGCTGAAACGGTATTTAAATGGTTTTTAAAAATGTGTTTAAAGATTAAAACTAACAGCCCTAGAGCAGCCATGCCACGTCTAGGCTAAGGCTGCACGATTGGAGGAAAATATGTGATATGCAATAACGTTGTTGAATATAACGATATCAATATTACTTGTGATAGATAACAGATATTAAAATGTACTCAGTTCTGCTGCTTTCAGTATTCTGTTGAAATACAACACATTGTTTGTTGGACTTAAAACAAACCAAAAAAAAATGTATTGAACAATTTGAGCATTGAATTAAATATAAAAGGCAACACTAAAAACCTAAATTGACAGTTTCTTTTTAAAATGTTATGTCCTTCTGAGATTTTCTTTCAACTAACACAAAACACCTCTGAGTGTACTTTACACTTCGCAACATGTCACAAAATCGCAGCCTTTCACGATGTGTAAATTGCGCCAGTTGATATTGCGATGATGATAAAAAAAAATGATATACTGTGCAGCCGTAGTCTAGGCTCAAATGAGAAAGCAGCCCGGAGAATTATTATTTTGAACATTGCTGCAAAATGTTAAGAGATTCTGTTCATCCTAAAGTCCTTAAACAAAAAAAAAAGAAGTGAAAGAAAAATGATCACGGCATTGAGGGTGGAAGTGGTCTGGGTGCAAACAGGGGTCTGTTTATTGGACTACCTCAACCTCACATTGGACAATGAAAGGACACGCAGCAGTGTTTTGGTAGTCTCCTGTCGTGCATGGTTTACTTTTTCTTGTCATGGACTGTCTAGTCTATTGTATTTATTTATTCATTCATTCATTTTTTAGTATAATTCTATCCTTATTATCTTATTTTAGTGCCCTCACTCTGGTATTTCATTATCACAATACAGTTGTGTATTTTATTTTTGCCTTTGTTTGTTTGCTGTAAAAATTAAAACTCAATAAAGTTTGGGTTCAGAAAAAAATAAAAATATGCAATATGTTTCTAAAGATGAGAACAATGGGCCTCATTCACCAAACGTTCTTAATAACTAATTTGTTGTTAAACCCCACTTACGCAGTTTTCACAAAGATTCTGGCATTCACCACCGCAATGTTTTCAGAAATTGCATTTTCTAGTTTCCATTTGTTCCTTTACTTGTTAATCTTACACAAATAAGATAAGATACCATGGTAACAGCTAGGGGTGCAAGGGATCACAAAACTCCAGTCAGGATCACGGTTTGGAGTCACAGATCAGATACATTTTTGGATCCAAGTTGAAAAAATGTTATAGTGTTATAGTATAGTGTTACAGTATATATTGTATATTGTTATACTATAGTGTTACAGTATATATTGTATATTGTTATACTATAGTGTTGTAGTATAGGCAGTTGTGGACTTTATAATAAAAAACTAATTATTTAAGACAATGTCAGTAACAAACAGTAGAGGGCAGCAATACGCTATTGCAGCAACTAGTCTACCTAATCCAAAGGAGAAGAATGTGTGTTCTTTGGTAGTGTTTTAATCCAAACACAATCTTTTTCCTAAACTTAAAGGGATACTTCACAGATTTAGCATTAAACTTTGTATCAGTAGAAACCCGGTAGTGTTTTTGAATGACCGTGCTTCCCTCCCTCATGTCCCCCTGAGACGAGAGAGCTCTGTATTGTGGGTCTGGAAAAAAGCTTCTTATGATGCAAAAATCGTCATTTAGTGTCATCTGAGGCATTTTGCCCAGAGTCTGGACTACAGCCGGCTAGTTCTGCATGTTTTCAACCGGCCCATAGGGGGTGGGACTGTCTTTACCCAAAATGAGTTGTTGTCTTTCATCCACATGAGCCAAAAATACATTTTCTGGCTTTTCTCGGTCTAGAAGGCACCAACTTTTAAAATTGTTTCACATTTCTACAACATAAATGACCCAATTTAATACATATTAATCTTTCCAGCAGTGAAATATCCCTTTAAAAGAAGTATTAATGTTACCTTTTGTGATATTAAATGTTATTCCATGTTGCTTAGTTCAGCATTTCTTTTACATGAACATCCAAAAAGCAGTACAAAAATCTTTTTCTGAGTCTTTAAGATCAGTTGTTCGTCCCAAGATGGCACAGACGCAGTTTAAAACACATTAACTGTTCAAGTCATTTTTTAAGCAGCAGCAACAGCAGACATGTTCTGATTAAAGCTTCTCAGTTGTGAATGTTTGCTTCTTTTGTCAGTGATGGGATTTTTTTTAATTGGTCAGCCTTCAATGTGGAGAGAAGATCAGAATATAACAACACAGCTATCAGGGCATGAGGAGGAGGCAGCAGGAAACGGCTTGGCTCTGAAACATGTTCACTACGAGGCAGTGTGAATGAGTTGGTGGTGAGATTTAAGGTAACCACTCTGAGAAAAAGTTTCCCCACATTGTTCACAGCTGTACGGCTTCTGTCCAGTGTGAACACGTCGGTGGCTTTTTAGCCTATCACGCCGAGCAAAGGATTTACCACATAAATCACAGCTGTACGGCTTCTCTCCAGTGTGAATGCGTTGATGTATTTTTAGGTTAACCTGTTGTGTGAAAGCTGCCCCACATTGATCACAGCTGTACGGCTTCTCTCCAGTGTGAATGTGTTGATGTAATTTTAGGTGACCTTGTTGTATGAAAGCTGCCCCACATTGATCACAGCTGTACGGCTTCTCTCCAGTGTGAATGCGTTGATGTAATTTTAGGTGACTCTGTCGTGTGAAAGCTGCCCCACATTGATCACAGCTGAACGGCTTCTCTCCAGTGTGAATGCGTTGATGGATTTTTAGGGTACTCTGCTGTACGAAAGCTGCCCCACATTGTTCACAGCTGTACGGCTTCTCTCCAGTGTGAATGCGTTGATGTAATTTTAGGTGACCCTGTTGAATGAAAGCTGCCCCACATTGATCACAGCTGTGAAGATTCTGTCCAGTGTGAAGGCGTTGATGTCTTTTTAGGTCACTCTGTCGTGTGAAAGCTGCCCCACATTGATCACAGCTGTACGGCTTCTCTCTAGTGTGAATGCGTTGATGTTTTTTTAGGGTACTCTGTTGTGTGAAAGCTGCCCCACATTGATCACAGCTGTGTAGATTCTCTCCAGTGTGAACTCTCTGATGAATCTTTAAATATCCTGATGTTGTGAAGGATTTGTCACAGTGTTGACAGTGGTGACGTTTGGGTCCCTCTCCTCCTCTCTGTTTCTATAGCAACAGACAAACAGAGAGAGAGTTAGCTGGACTTGCTCTCACTCACAATTTTAACTCTTCATACAATAATTTATGACAAAATGAAGGAAAACATGTGCCGGTTGCAGACATGTTATTATGGAAGCAAATGTACTCTTCATAACTTTTATAAGTTCCGAAATATTCTACATTTTTCAGGCAAGTTGTAATGAAACCAGGGATTAAAGTGAAAAAAATCTTGACTGAACTTTTTTTCAGGCCAAGTCATAAGCTTTTCACATCTACCTATATATAGATAGCACCCCTTTTGCAATTGTGCCCTATTGGTTTGTAATGAACAACAAGATGCAAACAGCAAAGGAAAGAGAGTATTGTGAGTGTTCTCTTTTCCTGATGAACAAAACAATATTTCAGTAACATCCCACGACAAACCATTGCTGTTCTTTTCTATTGCAACAATCATAAGTTACTCAGGAAATTGACCATGAAGATCAATTACAACCACTTATCTACAACGCTAGAATATGATGCGTAGCCTACATACCTCTCTCTCACTCGGTCTCTTCTCTCTCGTATGGGCTAAAATATACATTTCCTAAGCAACATATTAACTCTCACTGCTAGCTTTTAAGGCAAAGAGTACAGCTGTTTGTGCAAATGACAATTGACTCCTCAGAGCTCCAGACTAACTGTTCTCACTAGGAGCACAGTGGCCCTCAACTGAAAATTTTAGGGGCGCAACCAGAAAATGTAGGGGCACACACCGTAAATCAACATGCTAACCAAATGTTCACATTTCTACTAATTTCCATTGTATTACTGATAGGGCTGTCAAATGATTAAATTTTTTTTTAATCGCGATTAATCGTATGTTTTATCACATGATTTAAATTCTATAATTTTGCATTTCAGAACAGTTTTTAAGTCCATATTAACAATGGAAAGCCATTCTTACCAGTGTATCTTGATTGGGAATCAAATTAATGTAAAGAAAGTTACTTTATGAACTTGACTTTAAGATTTGTATTTGTTTATTATTTATTTACTGATTACTGTGAATGCACCACGAGGTTACGTGTTTTAAGTGAACGCACCGTCTGTGTTGTTTAATTCCGACAACGGCAGCGGCTGCGCTACAGAGCAGACTGTTAGGTCCCGGTGTTGAATCCTCTACAGTGAAATACAGTCACACTTTACACTGTTTAACTGTTAGCTGTCAGCATTTTAACCGTGTTTAATCCAGCTGCTAGCTAAAGGTAGGCTAACGTTACATGCTGTCAGGTGGAGTGTAAAGTCAGGCACAGAAAGGAGGCACCGAAATTTTCGTTCTTCTTTCGGTCTCGTTACTACCGTTTAGGTCGGCACTTTCGGTACCCAACCCTACTTACCAGAGTCAATCTAGTGTTTAGTAACTTCTAAATAATTGTGATTACTCACTGACGTCCAGTGATCACCGGTTAATGAGACAGCGTTTGCACTCTGGTTTCAATAACAGGTCGGCGAGTAGCACTCTCCAAAATAGTGCTTTGCCTGAGTCCACTAGCATCAACCTGAGTCACGTTAACTGTACTACTATGCTTAGCTCGTAGGTGGTAGCGCCATTCAGAATTGTGTTGCTGCTGTGTTTCTCCATCATGCTGCAGCCTGCAGCAGCAGGATGTGTTAGGAGGAAGTGGCAGCTTGATGATAAGTAACGGTGCTGCAAAGGGTCAAAATAGTAGCTGTTAGGCACGACGTGAAGCCGAGTGAAGTGAAAATAAATTAATAAATGGCGGCATGCGATTAACAAAAATGAACGCGTTATGCTCGGCCCTTAATCGTTAATGCTGACAGCCGTAATTACTAATGAATACTGATAATAGATAGAATAGAATTACAATGTGCGGTTTCAAATTCTGTCACATTTTTATTGTACTTTTGAAGATGCAACATAGAAGGTAAACCGACAGCACCATCGCTGTCATGACAGACATGACAAATATTACAAAAATATACCATACATTCTTGCTTTAACAAAGTGTTTAGTAACCTTTCGGTCATTTCACAGTTAAAAACAACACTTAACAAATGTATGTAAACATTAGGGCCACAGGCGTTCTTCATATTTATGTAGAATTATAATTAGCTCTTCCTATATAAAATATGCAGCTCTGGTAGATGTTTGTGATTGGTCGTGCTGATTGAACTAGTTGTTAACCAGCGTCGTGACACAGCTTATGGAGGATCGCAGTTGTTAGGTTAGGGGAAGACGGGGAACTGAAAGAAATCCAGGAGAGGGTTGACTTCTCCTGCTCCAGATTTCCCACCGTGGTCAGAAAGAACAGAGGAGACTCTTTGTTTCTCTCACTAGGACTCTAGAGTCACTACTCACACACGAGAAACCTATTAAATTGATAACCTTTAATGCAATAGGTCACTGATGAGGATGTTAAGGGATTTGCTAAAGACTTAACCACCGACTAACAGCTGTGAAAGTTTTGAGACGATGTTTGGAACATATTACAGGTGGTTGGATGTCAATATATTCATTAATGAGAAACGTGTTGAAATAATAATCTTTAAATGTGTATTAAATAGCCAACAGATCACTGATATTGATAAGGTATTTCCAAAGGATTTCTTTCACAAACTAACAGCTGTGAACGTTGCGAGGGGATGTCTGAGACATATTACAGGTGGTTGGATGTCAATATGGTCATTAATCAGAAAATGGTAGAAACTACTATCGTTATTGGTAACTATAGCCTACATCTTTATTTATTTTTACTAATTCACAAGTGTGAAATGTTGAATGGCTCTCCCTCTCTATAACTGAAGTGGTTTGAGATTTATGTTGTAAAACAAAAGAGTTAATAAAGATTAAAATGAGTGGAGTTGCCATTTGACGACGGTCCCTAACTACCTACTACTACTACTACTACTACTACTACTAGCGACCGGCGCGTTGGACAGACATTCAGTTCTTTGCGCTCTGAACTGTGTCATTATTTCAACTTCGCCCCGGTTCCTGTGTTCACTACGTTAGTTAGTTTTGGAGGGAAAACGCTCCATTGTTTGTTTCTCTCTCTCTATGTCGCCACTGCTCTCAGAATCAACTCTCCGCTCAGTGACATTTACTTTATAGAGTCAAATCCCAACAGGAGTTCTCTCAGGACACATCTAGTAGGTCTCCACCACACTATAGACTTTACAAAGAGACAACCATTTCACACGAGCAAGCATTTGGTGCGACAGCGGCAGAAACCTCGGTGAAGCCAGTAACGTGATATGATAGGAGAACACTGACCTGAACATGGCTGCTATCAGAGTCCCAGTCTGCTGCTTGTCTTCTGGGGACCTCGTTGCTCCGCTGCTCCGGGTTCTGGTTGTCCTCCTCCATTCCTCTCTGGTCCTGAAATCCAGCAGAGCTCCACTGGGGCTGCTGGACTCAGTCTGGATTCTGTTCAGTACAAATCCAAGCAGCAGAGATATTCAGGAGCTGCTGTCTCCTCTCGTTCTCCTCACATCCACACACAACTACAACAACAGTCTGAACACTCAAAGCAGCGGCTGAGAAACGGTTCCATTTCCTTCCTAGCTACAACATGAACTCAGAGTAGTTTGGAGAAAACAGCATTATATTAAACTGGGAATGAATCTAAAGGTAAAAACAAACACTACCATAACGCTGGTTAACAAACACAACTTGGGCCGTTTCCCCTCACAGTGCTACGGTGGCTGAGACGGTTCAACACAAACACAAAAGATACAACACAAACACAAAGATACAACACAACAGATACAACACAAACACAAAAGATACAACACAAACACAAAAGATACAACACTAATGATTCTTGTATGTTTGAGAAGTAGACTAAGTGAAACATGGTTCCTGGTTAATTCTGATTACTGTCACTATGTGATTGACACAAATAAGTAATGTTGTTCAATATCTTTGTATTTTCATATGTATGTATACTCTGCCATTTAGGCTACGAAGGAAAGTGTGTGTGTGTGTGTGTGTGTGTGTGTCTATTTGTAGGGTAAGACTGAGGACATAGACTGTACCAATGCTAACATCCAGTCTATGAACAAACCCTTTTACATGGCTTTAAATACAGTGGAAATATTCAGTCCACCGTCTGAGTTTTATTGATTGACTTATTTTATGTTCCAGTAGTAAGCAGGAAGTAAGGTCATGGTTCAAATTCTGGGTGTATTTCATTCAGACCAACCGTGTATGACCGTGAACATAGACCGTGTATGACCGTGAACATACGTGAACATAGACCGTGTATGACCGTGAACATAGACCGTGTATGACCGTGAACATAGACCGTGAACATACGTGAACATAGACTGTGTATGACCGTGTATGACCGCGAACATAGACCGTGTATGACCGTGAACATAGACCGTGTATGACCGTGAACATAGACCGTGTATGACCGTGAACATAGACCGATGCCTTTTCCAAACCAACCGTATGGAGGGAATTTTCCGCTGGGAGCTGATCAATAACCAGATAGATCCGGTTAACAAGTTCCAAGCTACTGAGACTCTCCACAGCTCGGTAATAATCATCTGTGTTCAGCTCCGTTCTGTTTGTTTTGATGAGAGGGAAACTCGGCCACACTTCTGCTCTCAGAAATAATGAAGCTACACTACATTTAGAACGGCTTGGCTTTCTAATATTTTAGAAGAAGGTCAACAATGGGAGCAGCTGACAGACAGACACATACTAATACTTTCTATCTTTTTCTCTTTGTTAGAGAGAGAGAGAACAACTAACGAAGGAACGTTTCCCTCCAAAACAAACGGGGGTCCCGGTTCAGGCGGGTTAGGGTCGATGCAACAAAACATGAATATCAGCTACTAGCTAGCCTGCTACATTACATTACATTACATGTCATTTAGCTGACGCTTTTATCCAAAGAGACTTCCAATGAAGTACTTTCAACCCTGGAGGTGAAAACTCCAGACAACAAGTAGTAAGAGCAAGTACATTAGCTTTAAATAAGCTAAACCACAAAGAGCCATATGAAAGAGCTAGCTAGCTTCTGCTCAGCTCCGTTAGCATTAAGCAGCCGAATGGGAAGCTAACGCATGCGCAGCTCTGTCTTCTATTCTCTGTGACTGCCGTGTAAAAGAGCAGTTCTTAAAGTGTTTACCTGAGTGTGTGCGGGTTTACCTGGAGCTCTGTCTTCTTAAAACTCACTAATAACAAACAACACAGCTATCCCGCCGCCGGACACACATCACAGTGAAGACACCACACTTCCTGTTTCCTCCCAGTCAGGGTTTTTCAGAATAAAAGTTTAAAATGAAAGAACGCTGCCGCCCGGAGGTCAGGAGGGGAAACAACAGATACACATTCAGTTAATGAATCAGTTAGTGGTGGACTGGAACTGAGTACATTTACTCAAGTACTGGACTTAACTCGAGGTTCTTGTACTTCACTTGAGTATTAAATAATGTACAACTCGAGGTACTTGTACTTTACTTGAGTATTAAATAATGTACAGCATTTTAATAACTAAAATAATGTGGAAGTATAAGAAGAAATTAAAAAAATATAGATTCATTTTGAGCATTTTTATTAATTTTTTCCACCAGACTAGCTTGAACTAAAACAGAAATGTTATTGTGAAGTCCTTGTACGTTATTCTCTGGCGCTACCCGAGCTGGCTATGTACTCCGGTAAGAGAGTCGCTGCAACCTTCACTTTTAGTTCAACAGATTTATTAACATCCAGATCCAGCAGTGAATAAAGTGTGTGTGGTTTTCTGTAAAATAAGGAAATACAGAATATGTAAATATAACCTGTACAACACAACAGAAGCTTATACAAGTGACACCTTTAGGAGCAGCTGTACTCACGTCAGCAGCAAACTACAAAAGGAAATGGCAAAGTTGGGCATGTGCACAAATGCATGAGTCCAAGGAGTGACCTAGGCTCATCAGTCCAGCAGGGAGTTTTCCACAGTTATGATTATTAAACACACTTATTTCAAAGCCTTGTCCAAATCATTCCACACATTCAATTCCTTTTTTCCAGAGTTCATGTTAGTCAACTGAGTAACTAAGTACATTTACTCAAGTTCTCTAATTAACTCAAGGTACTTGTACTTTACTTGAGTATTAAATATTGTGTACAGCCTTTCTATAATTAAAATAATGTGGACGTATAAGGAGAAATGACAAAATATAGATTCATTTTAAGCATTTTTATTTACTTTTCCACCAGACACCATTTAATTAAAACAGAAATGTTATGATTATTAAACACACTTATTACAAAGTGGACAGAAACTAAATAAAACTATCAAAAGCCGTCTTGGTTCATCTTTCCACTGTTCCAACAATCACCACTCTGGTTTGGTTGAAATAAACCCTTAATTCACCCATTTACATGTGGAGATATGCTGGCTCTATACACGCTAAAAGTCCTGATTATTTACATGGAGTCTGGTGGAGATATGCTGGCTCTATACACACTAAAAGTACTGATTATTAACATGGAGTCTGGTGGGTTTGGTGATGGTGATTTCGGGGCTGTTTCATGTTAAACTAAAAGGATCTTCCTCTTTAACTAAAAGCTCTATCTCTGTAGGTAATGTTGTCAGACTCTTAGAATAATAATCTGACTTTTAGCACTTTTAGTGGATGGAAACGTTTTCTTATCAAGGAGTTTAAACACAGAAACGGCAGGAAGGAGAAATCCACCAACTCAAGTCCCAAATAATCAGCATGAGGCCTCGTTTTATTTCATTTATTCTGTTCAGAGAACTGAAGAGGTCCAGAAATCCCTGCAGGGCTGCTGCTACGTCCAGGACCGAGCACAAGCTTCTTTGCATGAGTAAGCATTCATTTGTTTCAAATTTCAAGAAGTTGAAAATGAAATCATTGACATTAATTTACAAGTCAGATGAATAAATCAGCTGTTTTCTATTTGACTTGGTCTGTTCCCTGCTGCTCCATCATTCTTTAGTGTTGGCTGGAAGACATCATCATCAGAGTCTTTACTTTCAGTCTGAACACACCTCAACAGATTTAAAACCACATTCAGTCACAGGAAATACAAACAGTCAATATGAAATGTCACACAAAGATTATTAAATGAAAAGTCCACAAAGGAAGATAATATGATGGTAAACTACAAAACAACAATAACTGGAGAGCATACAATTAAAAATGGCCAACTTCCAGTTGGGTGGACACCTGCAGCCACACCGCTGTGAAAGCTCCCTGAACATCATTTATCAGAGTCTGGTTGTCACCCCTGTCCGCAGCAGTCTCCTCCCTCCATATCTTTATAACGGAGTTAACCGGAGCTCACTGGAGCTAACCGCTAATTAGAGCTAATGGTTGCTAACAGTTCCTTAAAGGGCTGATAGAATGATGATATGGGGTATTTCCCACTGTTCCTGAAGGTCTCCTAATAGGGTATGTAACATTGGTTGGGCTGAAAATGGCCCCAATGCTATTTTTTGGGCCCTTAACTACCCTGTGAATATGGCTCTATTTGAAACAAGACCTTTTCTTCCAAATATGGTCTGCTCATGAATGGGTATTTTATCTGCTGAACCGTTTGGTAATAAAATGTAAATGACAAAGTACACCGTGGCTACACTTTCCTTTCATTTGTTTTAAATTCAACGAGCAAGTTGTTGTATTTTAACAGAATACTAAGCAGCAGAAAGGCAGAACACATTTTAACATGTTTTTATCACAACTAATATCATTTTCGCAATATTCAACATATGTTCCTCATATCGTGCCACCCTAACAACTACCCTGAAATTGTGTCTCATGCTGCATAGTGTCGCAATATTTTCATTTCTATCTGTATCATCGTTTAGTCTAATTTGTTTAATATGTAAATATTTATTTCTAAATGATCTGATGGTATGTAGTCATTGTTTTCACCTTGGTTTGACTAGTTTATTACTGAACCCAGCCATCACGCACCGTGCCTTCACATCCTGCTCCACCCACCACCACCTGTAGGAAACACTGTTAGAGTTACTTGTTTGAACAAGGCTGCACAGGTTTGAGGTCTGACATGTGACAATTTACGTGAGTTTATCTATTAGGGCTGAACGATTAAGGTTGCGATTTGGTCACGTGACTCGCAAGAGAAAATCAGTCTGCACCCGCAGAGAAAGCATCAACTTAGCACGCCAACGCTACGCCGTACCTTGAGCTGATTTCTGTCATTCAAACAACTCTGAGTTGTAGTTTAAAACTTTTACAGCCATTTTAATAAAATGAAGGGCCACATATTTGTTTTTATATTTCTGCAATCTGCCCTTTAGTTTGTGTGATTAGTTTCTGACTTTCATATGAATGTTTCCACCAGGCGGTCAGTGCTCAGTATACTACTGGGACTGAAGGAGTTAAACAAAAGATGTCATTCATATAAATTCATGACATCACCTAATGTCATCATCACATCCAGGCCTGGCCTCCAGTTTGTTTAATCTATCTAATCTTGTGTTGTTCATACTATACAATGATTTATTGCTCGTCTTTGTTGAATAATACAGAAGACAAAGAGCTTAAAAAATAATCGCATATTGAATCAAATTAGATTATTTTCAAAAATCGTTCAACCCTACTATCTATCTATCTATCTATCTATCCATCTATCCATCCATCCTTCTTTGACATTCAAGCCAGTTTCTCTAGTTTCCTTTACATATTCATTTAACACAAATACGATAACATTGTAACAGCTAGGGCTGCACAATATGAGGAAAATATGCAATACATCATGAGTTTGAGCATACGAAGCCCCTGAAAAATGCTAATGAGAAACAGCATTTGACCCACTTCTAACAGGACTAACCCTTCAAAGGAAAGGAGCGTAATATTTAGTCGTAGCCACAATAACGTACATGCAGGAGGGAACAGCTTGGCTCTGAAAACATGTTCACGAGGCAGTGTGAATGCGCTGGTGGTTTTTAAGGCTATTACTATAAGAAAAAGTTTCCGCACATTGTTCACACCAGTATGGCTTCTCTCCAGTGTGAACACGTCGGTGCCTTTCAAGGCTACTACTCTGAGAAAAGGTTTTCCCACATTGTTCACACCAGTACGGCCTCACTCCAGTGTGAATGCGTTGATGCCTTTTTAGGTCACTCTGTTTTGTGAAAGCTGCCCCACATTGATCACAGCTGTACGGCCTCTCTCCAGTGTGAATCAGTTTATGTCTTTTTAGGTTACCCTGTACTGCAAAAGCTGCCCCACATTGATCACAGCTGTACGGCTTTTCTCCAGTGTGAATGCATTGATGTATTTTTAGGTCACCCTGTTGTGTGAAAGCTGCCCCACATTGATCACAGCTGTACGGCTTCTCTCCAGTGTGAATGCGTTGATGTCTTTTTAGGTTACCCTGTACTGCAAAAGCTGCCCCACATTGATCACAGCTGTATGGCTTTTCTCCAGTGTGAACTCTCTGATGAACCTTTAAATATCCAGATGTTCTGAAGGATTTGTCACAGTGTTGACAGTGGTGACGTTTGGGTCCCTCTCCTCCTCTCCGTTTCTATAGCAACAGACAAACAGAGAGAGAGAGCGAGTTAGTGAACAACCTTATTTAAACCCTGGACTTGCTCTCACTCACAATTTTAACTCTTCATACAGAAATGTATGACAAAATGAAGGAAAATGTGTGCCGGTAGCAGACATGTTATTATGGAAGCAAATGTACTTTTCATACCTTTTATAAGTTCCGAAATATTCTACATTTCTCAGGCAAGTTGTAATAAAACAACTGTAGCGCTGTAATGAAACAGCGAGAGAAAGCGTGACAGACGATCGTGGACCGCCTGAATGCGTAAGCAGCCTAAAAATATACATTTACTGACCACTGCTCTGAAACCATCATAATCATACCATTCAAGGAGTTAGGCTACTAATCATTTGCACAAATTAACATTTGTTGCCAACTCTTTGCCTTAAAGTGCTCATATTATGCTGTATGTGCACGTTATAGGTTTACAAAGTGAAAAAGCCCAAAGTCCCCCCCAAAGGGACTTACCATCTCCAACAGAAAACACTGTTCACAAACTGCTCCAAACAGCTCTATTGTAGTCCAGCCTTTACTTCAGAGACAAACATGTCACTTTGTAACACATGTTATAATGCTCGCCTAGCTGCTAGCATGGCACGCCCTCAAACTCTGCAACTGACTAGCTACAAAGATGGAACAGAAGTGAGATGCCTCACTCTGTAGCTAAAATAGAGAGCTCAACACACAGGGTGAAAAGAGGAGCTGCAGCAATGTGCAGTACGACAAAAATATGGTGTTTTTTGAAAATTAAACCATGTAAACCTATTCTGTTACAAACTCTACTGTAAATACAAATATGAACCTGAAATTGAGCATAATATGAGCACTTTAAAAATGAGCAGAAGATAATGTTGCTCAGGAAATTGACCATGAAGATCAATTACAACCACTTATCTACAACGCTAGAATATGATGCGTAGCCTACATACCTCTCTCTCACTCGGTCTCTCCCACTGTCTCGTATGGGCTAAAATATACATTTCCTAAGTAACATTAACTCCCACTGCTCGCAAAGTGTACAGCTGTTTGTTTGTGCAAATGACAATTGACTCCAATGGTTTCAGTTAAGAGCAGTAGTTCATAAATGTATATTTTTAGACTAGCATTCAGTCGGTCTGCTATTATCTGCCACTTCAGTTTTGTTTTTACAGAGGCTGAGTTTCCTTCTCTACATATGATATGCTTTGCTTCCTCGTATATATGGACATAGAAAAGAAAGACTATGAAATCTAGAAACTATAAAGATAATTAAGTGATGAACTCAATGCACACTGTAAACATGAGTGTAACAATGTATTCAAGATATAATTATATAATTTAATAATATTAGGGCTGTCAATCGATTAAAAGATGTAATCTAATTAATTCCATACTCTGTGATTAATTAATCAAAATTAATCACATACATAATTAACGGTGCCTGAACCGATACTTTTTAAGAAAGTAAAAAAAGAAAAGAAAAAAAAAGGTGCTAAACAACAGTTGGTGACATTAAAGAAGGCTTGTTTATTGCTAAGGCCATATGGTCAACATTAAATGATTTAATAATAATGTATAACAATAACAATAACTTTTTTCACTAGTAAATAGCTGTTGAACGACAAAAACAACAACCAGATGGGAAAAGGACATTTAACAATAACTTCGAATGCACCACGAGGCTGTAAATTTCAACCAGTTTCATTGAATGCACCGTCTGTGTTTTTCCAACAATGGCAGCTGCAGATTGTTACATCCCGGTGTTGAATCCTCTACAGTAAAACACAGTCACACTTTACACCGTTTAGCGTTAGCTGTCAGCATTTTAACCGTGTTTAATCCAGCTACTAGCTAGCAGTAGGCTAAAGTTAGCTGCTGTCAAGTATAGTGTTAACTAGCGTCACATGCAGCGGTGTTTGTGTTGCCTGTATCATCTTCAGAGCATCAGAGAGAAGAGCAGACATATCAGTGGCACCAGATTTCGGTAGCCAGAGTTGGCAAGAAGAAGATTTTTACAAGTAAATGTTCCAGTCAATGATCCAGGCAGCACATTCTCGTCTCCCTCCTTCATTTTACAGTCCAATGGTGGCTAGAACGGCTCTGGGTCAAATGCCAATATGGAATGGATTAATCTTTTAAATTAATTAATTATTTAATTATTTTTTTCTCAGATTAATTAATCAAAATGAACGCGTTATTTTGACAGCCCTAAATAATATATACAAAAACCATTTAGGTGTCCTCTCCCTGTTGTTTCATGAATGTAGAGTAGCCTACACTAAATAGTTACTGGTCCAGACTCCAAGACTAAGGAAGAGAACTAAGGAGGATTGTACAATTAGGATAGGTTTTATAATTGTACAAAACTCTCAAATTATAGTCACAGTTTACTGGACAGAACACACACTGTGTGCTAAGAATACCAAATAGAATGCACATGGAAAAGTAATATACTGTACATGATCCTTTATTGTCAAAGAATACAAAAAGAAATTAAAGCTGCAAGCAGCGATGGATGGGTCCTCGCACCTCGGCGTGCGTCAGGGTTTCTGGTGGACGCCGCTCCTTGCGACCGTGCATTTGCGCGACACTCAAACACTGCAAATCGTCACCAATGAAAAGGGAACTCTCTGCTGAGTTCAACGATACCTCACAAGACTCTACGTCATACAGTTCATTAGCTGTGAAATGGGGCGTGGCTAAAGCATAGGGGGGCGGGTCAAACCATCACCAATTAGCGAGCCATTTCTGTGCGCCTATTCCCGAAACCCTTAAAATACGTAAATCTTCACCAGACTTCATGGGAACGCCAATTTTGGTGAGTTTTTGAATATGTTAAGCCCTCAAAAAGCCAATTCATTTGGTGTAATAATAATAATAATTCCTTCAGTTTCAATAGGGCCTTCGCCGCTGTCAGCGCTCGGGCCCTAATAAATCATCTAAAAAGATGTATTGGTCTCTGACCAGTCTGCCGTTGTTAGAACCAGAAGAAATCTAGAAATCTTTGCAAATTTATTAAAAAAGAAAAACTGAAATATCACATGGTCATAAGTATTCAGACCCTTTGCTCAGTATTGAGTAGAAGCACCCTTTTGAGCTAGTACAGCCATGAGTCTTCTTGGGAATGATGCAACAAGTTTTTCACACCTGGATTTGGGGATCCTCTGCCATTCTTCCTTGCAGATCCTCTCCAGTTCCGTCAGGTTGGATGGTGAACGTTGGTGGACAGCCATTTTCAGGTCTCTCCAGAGATGCTCAATTGGGTTTATGTCAGGGCTCTGGCTGGGCCAGTCAAGAATGGTCACAGAGTTGTTCTGAAGCCACTCCTTTGTTATTTTAGCTGTGTGCTTAGGGTCATTGTCTTGTTGGAAGGTGAACCTTCGGCCCAGTCTGAGGTCCTGAGCACTCTGGATGAGGTTTTCTTCCAGGATATCTCTGTACTTGGCCGCATTCATCTTTCCTTCAATTGCAACCAGTCGTCCTGTCCCTGCAGCTGAACAACACCCCCATAGCATGATGCTGCCACCACCACGTTTCACTGTTGGGATTGTATTGGGCAGGTGATGAGCAGTGCCTGGTTTTCTCCACACATACCGCTTAGAATTAACGCCAAAAAGTTCAATCTTGGTCTCATCAGACCAGAGAATCTTATTTCTCATAGTCTGGGAGTCCTTCATGTGTTTTTTGGCACACTCTATGCAGGCTTTCATATGTCTTGCACTGAGGAGAGGCTTCCGTCGGGCCACTCTGCCATAAAGCCCCGACTGGTGGAGAGCTGCAGTGATAGTTGACTTTGTGGAACTTTCTCCCATCTCCCTACTGCATCTCTGGAGCTCAGCCACAGTGATCTTTGGGTTCTTCTTTACCTCTCTCACCAAGGCTCTTCTCCCACGATTGCTCAGTTTGGCTGGACGGCCAGGTCTAGGAAGAGTTCTGGTGGTCCCAAACTTCTTCCATTTAAGGATTACGGAGGCCACTGTGCTCTTAGGAACCTCGAGTGCTGCAGAAAGTCTTTGTAACCTTGGCCAGATCTGTGCCTTGCCACAGTTCTGTCTCTGAGCTCCTTGGGCAGTTCCTTCGACCTCATGATTCTCATTTGCTCTGACATGCACTGTGAGCTGTACGGTCTTATATAGACAGGTGTGTGCCTTTCCTAATCAAGTCCAATCAGTTTAATTAAACACAGCAGGACTCCAATGAAGGAGTAGAACCATCTCAAGGAGGATCAGAAGAAATGGACAGCATGTGAGTTAAATATGAGTGTCACGGCAAAGGGTCTGAATACTTATGACCATGTGATATTTCAGTTTTTCTTTTTTAATAAATTTGCAAAAATTTCTACATTTGTTTTTTTCTGTCAAGATGGGGTGCTGAGTGTACATTAATGAGAAATAAAATGAACTTTTTTGATTTTAGCAAATGGCTGCAATGAAACAAAGAGTGAAAAATGTAAAGGGGTCTGAATACTTTCCGTACCCACTGTAGAAACACGTATATAAGATTACATATATATTATCCTTCATCACTGACTTCATTTAAAACACATTTCAAGCTTTATCAGCCTTCTCTGTAGCTCGTCTGTTACGTGTCTGTTGTTGTCTTTTTTCTCTTCTAGCTTTTTTAAATCATTTACAGGCCTTGCGTATATATCTTCTATCCTATAGATATGGCTACGATTAAACTGGATCACAGCAGTAAAAACCTTGTTTATTCAAGGAAACAACTGTTCAGACTGAGGACAATGGGACACGCCGGCATTGTGCACCCCATCCCAGAGGAATTGAGGCGTTACTAACGCGGATGCAGAGCCAGAGCTAGCGTGAAGGCTAGGCTACTGAGGAAGAGGTGGAGGTTTAAGCCGTCTATTCCTTCGTGTGTGATGGGGAATGTAAACTCACTGGCCATCAAGACGGATGAGCTAGGTGGCCTAGTGAAGAACGTTAGGTTGTACAGGGAGTGCAGCCTCATGTGTTCCACTGAGACCTGGCTTAGTCGGAATATCACAGATGCTAACGTGGAGTTACCCAGCTCCAGTATCGTCAGAGTGGACCGGGACCCCAAGCTAAGTGGCAAGCGGAAAGGTGGGGGCCTCGCGCTGTTCATCAACAATAGATAGATAGATAGATTTCTGGGACTCTTCAGTCTGGAGTAACCTCTTTCCTTCACTTACCTCCTCATCCTCCTCCTCCTTCTCCTTCTTCCTCTTGCTCCCTCGCTCCTCTGAGTCTCCCGAGGCCTCACTGACAACTTTCCTCTTGCCCTCCTTCTTTTTCTCCTCCTTCTCCTTGTGTTTCTGCATGTACTCGGTGATGAGGTCGGGGCAGTCCAGGTTGTCTTGTGGCTCCCATGTGTTATCCTCACTGGAAAGGTGAGTGTAGACAGAAGAAAATCTCCTCAGGCTTTGTTTTTAGGCAATACATTCTCACTCTGATTGTTAATTCATATTATTCCTTTTTTTATTGCCATTTAGTAAGGTTAATGGCAGGTCTGCAACTTAGTGTCAAAATACCAAACCTTCAACTTTGAGGGCATGATACAATGCAGACATTTATGCTGTAGATTAGTTGCAATTTGTAAATGAACAAGATTAAAAAAAAAATATAATATATATATATATATACACACACACACACAGTATATCTCTCAGAAACAAGAACACCAAGTATTAATATTATAGACTCATACTTACTCTGAGAACCCCTTCCATTTCAGCAGAAACTCTACTCTTCCCTTCACCACTCTGCGGTCCAAAACCTTCTCCACCACATACTCCTCCTCCTCTTCCTCCTTCACTGCTACTGCTGCAGGAGGTGCTTCAGGCTGCTCCTCCTCCTCTTCTTCCTTCACTGCTGGAGGAGGTGCTGCAGGCTGCTCCTCCTCCTCGGCCTTCGTGCCCTTCTTTCCTGCTACGGTCGCCAGCTTGACGTCTGCTGAGGGCTCCTTTGGTAGACCCAAGAGGGAAACATGCAGAGATAATGATACAAGGCTTAGAAGAACTAATGGGAGGTGGGAGTGACTTATAGTTTACCATGTTTTACTATATTAAAATGTTCTGTTTGAATGGAGAAAATGCCAGGGCTGATGAGGTGACCAATCCATAGGACTCAGAGTGAGAAGTATCTCCTGCATCAAAACTGAAACAACAACACAAAAGTCATTAACTGGAGCTACAAGCTACATGCACAGTAGCCTCAATCAACGACAGTTCATTTACCAGAAAATCACCAGATGTTCCTCGTGAGCTACACTCTGAAAATGGAAAGATTAGAAAAACGTTTTGATGTTGCAACAAGGCAGGCCTGGTTGGTTCTTTCAGGTAATAATTGTAAAGATTTATAAAGAATATGTTACTATAGGTTTCACTAGACAGAAGGTCTGGTCTAGTTGTTCCCAAGATCTTGAAAGGAGTCAGGACAAATCCATGCACATCTACAGATTTGAGGGCATACATCACTTGCTGGATGTCTATTTGCATATTAATAAAGATTTTTTGAATACAATGCACATTGAATTTGTAATTTTTCCAACTTTTATAGCACTTCAATTGTAAAAATTGTGAGCCTGACATATTACATTTATTATTATTAACACTCCATGTTCAAAGATGTACTAGGTGTCAGTTCATTTCTTATAAGCTGCTGCCATCTAGTGGTTGTTAGTTGTAACTCTAAAAGTCTGGGGAACTTCTTAATTAATGTCTGTTTAGTAATTCATATTTGATCCTTTATTTTCTTTCCAGAAGCCATGTTTGAGCACACACACATACATGTGTTTGTGTGGGGGCGCTACTCTGTGTGAGCGACTCCTGACATGGCTCAGCGTTTGCGTGTTTTACCGTGAAGTTTTACTCTTCTACTGTATGTCATCTTTCACGTTTTGTTCGTCGGGATGTTGAGGGAAACAGCTCTTTATCTGGCCTAAACATCTACAAGAAATCCTTCATCCCCTCTGCCATAGCCATACTGAACAGCACATGCTCAAAGTGATGGTCTTTTTCACTAATAGGTTGCACGTAAGGGGAAAAAGTAGCTTCCACTTCAGGGACCCTATCTTGCTCCCTGTGCAGCACAGCGCAAAGCCCGACGCAAGAGTCTTTGCTAGTTTAAGACCGACGCACTTGCTGATATCGTCCATCGGCACAACCCTATTTCACACAGTTTACAGACTTAAATATCTGGTTTAAGGGATGAGAACTTTCAGATCCATCTGTAATGCGTGTGCAGGTTAGTTCCCCCAACAAATGTCAACGTCTGAAACTCGTTTCTCAGCAGGCAAATTATTCAATTCATAGCTTTAAAATGCATTTTCTATTGTAGAGAGTCAGCTTACAGTAAGATTAGGCCTACCTCTCATTGGCTAACAGCTAGCCAATGAGAGCCTGGCTACCAGTATCAGCTGACAGAGGAGGTAGGAGTTCATTTTCCCATTCACGACATAACGCAAACACATATGGACCTAACATATTTTTAAAAAAATGAAAGTAAAAACGGTTTTGTGTGCAGGACACCTTTAAGCCAAAGAATGGACCAAACCGGTACACTGAATTTCACCACTAGGTGTCCCACTTGTCTCAGCCAAGTGAGACTGGTGAAAAATGTCCATAATGAGAGAGTGAGGACTCCAGTCCACATGGTGGCGGTAATGTGCCTCTAAGCCAGGACTTTTTTAACCTGCAGCGAGCCTCCTACTGTAACCTCGTTGGTTTAACACACACTCAGCTTCAAATCTCAAATATTTCCATATCGGCGGTGCACTTGTAGTTTTCTTTGAGACTAACTCTGCCATATATCATCTTGTCACTGCAGAAACACATGATACTACTTTGTAGTTAACAAACACAACTTGGGCCGTTTCCCCTCACAGTGCTACGGTGGCTGAGACGGTTCAACACAAACACAAAAGATGCAACACAAACACAAAAGATACAACACAAAAGATACAACACAAAAGATACAACACAAACACAAAAGATACAACACAAAAGCTACAACACTAATGATTCTTGTATGTTTGAGAAGTAGGCTAAGTGAAACATGGTTCCTGGTTAATTCTGATTACTGTCACTATGTGACTGTCACTGTGGTATCTTTAAGTAGCGATGGTGTAGAGCCCTGAGAGTCCACAGCTGATGGACACATGGAGAGCTGGGTTATAAGGGATCTGTTCAGATAACATGGTAGGTAACACAAACAGATGGGAGTTGGCAAAGTAAAGGTCAGAGTCCATTTGAGGGGCTGCAACACTACACATAAAGTCATTGAAGCCACTCAGCCACCAATCACAGCGCAGCACACAGAACATCCCCTTCAGAAAACACACACACACACACACACACACACACACGTACGCACGCGCACACACACACACACGCGCACACACGCACGCACGCACGCACACACACACACACACACACACACACACACACACACACACACACACACACACACACACACACTACCGTGTTGGTAGGATGATGAAGAAGTATGTAGGCTGTCCTAAACCTCCAATCCCCGTCCTCTCCTGGCTTATTAATATTCCTGTAGTCCGGAAGTGTCCACAGATGGAAAGAATTCATCCAGGTTATGAATATTGTCCTGTAGAGTCCATGCTAACTGTCTGCTAACTTCATTAGCCGACCTCGTTCCGTCTTCTCGCCCTGCACCGTGTTTCCGGGTATGTTTGTTTTCTTCAGGTTGCTGCCTACACAAAGAAACTATCCCCACCTTTTTCTGTTTAGTGTTCACCCCGGGACAGCCCCCGACATCCAGCAAGCGCTCCCACTGTGGAGCGTCAATGCGCTGCGTCATCTCTCTGAGCAGCCATCTTAGAACACGCTCTCATTGGCTATCAACACGTCAATCATGGCAGTTGTAGCCAATCACATTCCCTTTCCAACGGTACATAGCGTGATAGGAACATCCAATGGGAGCCAGTCCAAATGAATGCGTAACAGAGCTAAGTCCCGCCTCCCAGAGCCAGCAGCCACATACATGTGATTTGAGAGAAAAATATGTTCAACAGTGTTTGAATGAATGTTAAAAGGTTTTGGAAGTCATTTGAAGTCTTTAGTATGTTTTATTCTAATAGCATAGAAGTGAGTAAAAGCATTTAGCAAAATGTGGTCACTTGGAGAGGTTTAGGAGAGGTTGTGGAGAGGTTATGGAGAGGTTTAGGAGAGGTTATGGAGAGGTTGTGGAGAGGTTGTGGAGAGGTTATATCATGCTAATCCAGCCCATTTCCAGAAACTAGAAGAATTTAGGTTTCTAATGAAGTCTCATACAGCATTCTGGCCTCCAGTTCTTCTGTTAGAAGCTTTTCCCTTTGGGGAAGGGAAACAGACCAAAACCAAGAAAAGAGGTTAAAGCATAATGAGCCTCATGCAGCTACAAAGAGACAAACTACTCACATTGAGGTCACATTTACATTCTTCAGATGTGTTTTTCACCGGCAACTTTTCATAACATACAAGGCATCAGACGCCCCCCCCCCCCCACTTCCATGGATACATCCCAATTCTTCTAGCAGATGGTGACGTTGATGAGAACACAGCTAGAAGTTAATACATGAAGTCAAAGCCAACTGAGAGCTGAAGGGCAGCAACAAGTCTGTTAGTTCTACCTCCATCTGAAGCCACGGGACACAGCCAGGCCCCCCCCCATCCTTACTATCTTCACTACTACACAGATGTTTGGATTTAAACTGTTAAATAGTTGTTATACTCCTGGACAATAACTGCACATTCCTGCACTAATGTACACATTCAAATCAGACCCTTTATATACATATTCTTATCTTTTTCAATAAGATGCTGATTGTAAACCTCTGTTTGGATGACAGCATCATATCAGTTGAGTCAGACAGCCAGCAGGTGGCAGCACAGCACCTTCTCTTTCTTTACACACTCTGCAGCAGAAAACACAACAGAGACCAAACTCAGACAGTTCAACTCAAATGACAACAAAGGTGATGAATGTCTCGTTTCACCAGATGGTTCAAGACGTACAAAGAGAGCCTTCCTGGACTCTGAGCCAATCAGAATGCGGCCGCAGGTAACAGGTGAGTGAGTCTCTCTCAGTGAGTTTTAGCTGCAGTTTCAAACATCAGAGAGGATGAAGGCTTTCTTAAGTTTGAACAACTCACCGTAGCTCTTGTTGTTTCCGGCCGCAGCCATTTTATCAGCCAAAAACAATCGATTTCTGAATGCAACATAACGATTCTGTCCTAAATATGCCTTTAAATAAAAATTTGACTCGGGTACATTCACAAAAAGACCCTAGGTTGCATTTTGGCAAAAGTTACGCTTTAATAATATTAATAATAATGTTTGTTGTCATTTGAGTTGAACTGTCTGAGTTTGGTCTCTGTTGTGTTTTCTGCTGCAGAGTGGTTCTGAAATGAATCAACTGTTGGTTTGGACTCTCTGGTGTGTGATGTCATGTGTCTGTTGACATGGTGATGATCTTTATTTTGTAGTCTAAATGTTACTCTAACACAGTGACGGTTGAATTAAAACTCCAGAAGTTAAAGAGCTCTGAGCTGTTCCCTGCTGAACTGAACATGTGTAAAGAAAGAGAAGGTGCTGTGCTGCCACCTGCTGGCTCCTCCTCCCTCTCTCTCTCTCTCTCTCTCTCTAAAGTGTAGCTGGCCCACCGACCTCCAACAGGAGACAGTCCTGAGCTGCCAACGTAGACTCCTGCAGTGCCGGAGACTCCAGCCCTGTCGCCCCCTGAAGCAGGGAAAGCTAACACTGGCTACTGTAATGTATTTATTGAGTTTCAGTGAATGTAATGCCCTCTAGAAAACAGTGTAGCATATGTCTAGGGCTTTTATTGTGAAAGGTAAGAACGGAAAGAGAGTCTCTGGTAAACTCTGCCTTTGTCAAGATTGAAAGGAGTAATAAAGTTTTCCTCAGTAAACAACACAACGTGATTGGTTGATATCTTTATTCGTGTGGCGAAAGTTCAGAAACGTAACATCGAAAATGAATTATGTTGCTTTATCGCCGCATAATATTCACGTTCTGTGTGAAGGAATTTGTAACAAAAACAACAGTTTGACAAAATATATTGACGTGCGAATTAATCACATGAAAAAGAACCGTCCCCGGTGTTTAAAGGCCTTTACACTAAAGCTAAAAAAACCTAAATAAATAGAGCAAGCTATTAACCTTAGCTACTTCATCAACATGGCAATACAAGTTTACTACATCGGAGTTATTTATTATACATCCATGTAACGATACACATCTGTGTTTGGCAGTGATACTCAGCAGATTTATTTAGAATTGACCTATTCAACAAACAACGTCCCCAAAATGTGACCAAATACCACAGCCTTCTTCAGCTCTTAAACTTCCCCCTGAATCCAACCAGCTGTTTTAATGGGACCGTTATATATGTGTTTCATTCCTGAGCCAGTAACTGTATGTTTTGAGAACAGAGAACCAGATTTTGCAAGCACATTACATTATGAACAGAAAGGAAATGAACACTCGCAAAGAATAATTTCGTTTGAGCAAACAGAAACCTATTCCGTGCTCAATAAATGTATTTTCATGTTTGCTATTATCCATATTAACATGCAATTAAAGCTGCAAGCAGCGATGGACGAGCCCTCGCGCCTCTGCGTGCGTCGGGGGTAACCGTGCATTTGCGCGGCACTCAGACATTGCAAATCGTCACCAATGAAAAGGGAACTTCCCGCTGAGTTCATCAATACCTCACACAAGACTCTACGTCATACAGTTCATTAGCTGTGAAAGGGGGCGTGGCCAAAGCATAGGGGTCGGGGGAAACCTTTTCCAATTAAAATGGAACTCTCTGCTGAGTTCATTCATACCTCACAAGAGACTCTAGCTTAAATGGTTCGCCAGTTAAGAAAGGGGGCGTGGCTTAAGCATAGGGGGCATTAAAGTATGACGTGGAAATGGCCAAAATCGCACCAATTTCAAACTTTGAAATCAAAATGGCGGACTTCCTGTTGGGTTTAGGGTATGGCTCCAATGACGTTTTTTGTACATCTTGACATGTTACATATGTCTACCAACTTTCGTGAGTCTACGTTAAATGCACTGAAGGGGCTACATTTTTTTAACTTGTAGGGGGCGCTAGCGAGCTATTTTTGTGTGCCTATTCCCGAAACCAAAGAAGTTTTTGAATATGTTAAGCCCCTCAAAAAGGCAATTCATTTGCCGGGAAAATAATTCCTTCAGTTTCAATAGGGCCTTCGCCGCTGTTGGCGCTCGGGTCCTAATAATAACCCCTCTCATGCAGTTTACTCATGTGTGCCCTCTCAAAAACACTCTCTGCCCTCCAGACAGACACACACACACACACACACACACACACACACACACACACACAGACACAGACAGATGGAAAATGAAAAAAACAAAGTCGCATAACGTAATATGTAGTCGTAGCCAGGAAAACATACAGTACATGCTGTTCAGAAGATAAAGTTACTGCTGGTCAGCCTTCAATGTGGAGAGAAGATCAGAATATAACAACACAGCTATCAGGGCATGAGGAGGAGGCAGCAGGAAACAGCTTGGCTATGTTCACTACGAGGCAGTGTGAATGAGCTGGTGTTTTTTAAGGCATCTACTATCAGAAAACGTTTTCCCACATTGTTCACACCAGTATGGCTTCTCTCCAGTGTGAATGCGCCTGTGAGATTTAAGGTTACTTCTCTGAGAGAACATTTTCCCACATTGTCCACACCAGTACGGCTTCTCTCCAGTGTGAACATGTTGGTGTCTTTTAAGGTTCTCACTACGAGAAAAAGTTTTTCCACATTGTCCACACCAGTAAGGCTTTTCTCCAGTGTGAATGCGCTGGTGAGATTTAAGGCTACCACCACAAGAAAAAGTTTCCCCGCATTGTTCACAGCTGTACGGTTTCTCTCCAGTGTGAATGCGTTGATGAATTTTTAGGGTATCCTGACGTGTGAAAGCTGCCCCACATTGATCACAGCTGTAAGGTTTGTCTCCAGTATGAATGCATTGATGTGTTTTTAGGGTTCTCTGTTGTGTGAAAGCTGCCCCACATTGATCACAGCTGTAAGGTTTGTCTCCAGTATGAATGTGTTGATGTATTTTTAGGGTATCCTGGCGTGTGAAAGCTGCCCCACATTGATCACAGCTGTAAGGTTTGTCTCCAGTATGATTGAGTTTATGTGCTTCTAAGTTACGCTGTTGTGTGTAAGCTGCCCCACATTGATCACAGCTGTAAGGTTTGTCTCCAGTATGAATGCGTTGATGTATTGTCAGGGTATCCTGGCGTCTGAAAGCTGCCCCACATTGATCACAGCTGTAAGGTTTGTCTCCAGTATGAATGCGTTGATGTATTTTTAGGGTATCCTGGCGTGTGAAAGCTGCCCCACATTGATCACAGCTGTAAGGTTTCTCTCCAGTGTGAACTCTCAGATGAATCTTTAATGAGGTTGAAGTTGTGAAGGATTTGTCACAGTGCTGACAGCGGTGACGTTTGACTCCTCTTCCTTTCCGTTTCTATCAACAGACAGAAAAACAGAGAGTGAGTTAGTGAGGTGCCATGATGTAGCAATCCATCTTAAACTAGAAACAACATTTAGAGCATGTCTGTGGAACATTGTTTGACTGATGCATTACCTTTCTCAATTATCTGCCGACATCCCCATTATGGAGTTGCATTGGACTAACTCTACTCCAGTAAGAGTGTTTCTGTGTATTTCTTGAACTGCTAGCCAGAGTTGAGGGCTGTAAAGTCATTTGGAACCATTGTCCCTGATAGGCATTATCATTGAGGGGCACCAGTTGACCACTGACCTTTTGTTTTAGGTTGTTGTTTTTGCTAAATCCAACTTATGTATCGCCAGCAGTGTTGGGCAGTAACGATACTAGTTTAACTACTACTCAGTGCCTTACCCATAAAAAGACATCCAATACAATCGAGGATAAAAACACAATAAAGTCCAGGACTTATTTCCATTGTGGTTCTCAACACATAACATCAGAATAAGACAAGGCACAGAGTGTGCGATAATCATGAGATAACAAAAACATTTTTCTTAAATAAATAAAAAATAAAAAACGGTAACTGGCCCCCTGCTCTTTACTCTCTTTAGTAACCAGGTCTTGATTCTCAGAGCTTTCTGCTGTGCTCTGAAATAAAACTGCTGAGGATCACTAATGCCACTGACAAACACGGGTGATATATGTCGTGATCATCAATGTTTAAAAAAATAGTGATGTATATAAAGGTTCTCAGTCATCCAGGATAAACTATCCAATGAAGATTCAAATCAAGGGCAACTGGACTTTAAATGTTGTTTAAGACATTTCATCTAGCACAAAAAGACAAGCTCAAAAGAGATGGTTGGACTTCCAGTGAGGCCGGCGCAGTAAAGCGGCTGTGTACACCCTTCACTTTTTTTCTCTTAAAAAATAATAATTAATTTAGTAACTTTTTGTAAAAGCAATCTCAAGATGCTATATGCTAAGTTTCAGGCAACAGATTTCTTTTACAAAATCGCGTGCCATGACAGTACCTAGGTAAGGACTACTAGCCAGTCAGAAGCAGAGTATGAGGGCCCTGACAGTACCTAGGTAAGGACTACTAGCCAGTCAGAAGCAGAGTATGAGGGCCCTGACAGTACCTAGGTAAGGACTACTAGCCAGTCAGAAGCAGAGTATGAGGGCGTGCCCTGACAGTACCTAGGTAAGGACTACTAGCCAGTCAGAAGCAGAGTATGAGGGCGTGCCCTGACAGTACCTAGGTAAGGACTACTAGCCAGTCAGAAGCAGAGTATGTGGGCGTGCCCTGACTAGGGATGTAACGGTATGAAAATTTAACCTCACGGTTATAGTGACCAAAATTATCACGGTTTTCGGTATTATCGCAGTATTTTTAAAAGTGTGTCCAGAAACCACTGACAGGCATACACAATAGGGCTGTCCCAAACGGTTATTTTTTAAACTATTAATCTAGCAATTATTTTCGATTATAAACGATTACTTTTTCGATTAATCTAACGATTAAGTTTTCAATTAGCGATTATTTTCCCATTGCTCAATTATTAACAATTTACACAAAACAAATTTCAAAAAGGTTCAAATCTCTATTTATTCAAATTGTCTAACACTGCCCTGTTCAAGTAAAATGATATTTGTAGTGCAACCTGAAGCCAAAATAAAGTCACTTTCAGGAGGAATACAAAAATAAAAACTTAAAGTGAACAGAGCAAGTGCAAAAAGAGTAGCCTGTATTTTCTTTGCTGTCTTAAAATCCATTTCAACATCAACAAAAATACATTAAAACACAAAACTTTTATTTTCCACCTTAGTTGTGAATCAAAACGGTTATCAAAATAAAAAAAAATTCTGGTAACACTGCTCACTCAGAGTAACATTAATAAAACTGGTTGTTCTTTTGGATAGGGGTGCGCCTGTCAGATACTCAGGATTGGTATCAATCCGAACTGTAATAATTGAACTAACTAAAATGCAAAGGAATGTAAACAACAAAGACTTTTTAGTGCAAATTGCATAATGACCTTTAACAATAAACTTGGTGACTGCCCTGTTGTTAACATTGAACTAATGGAGAACTAACTTAAATGCAAAGGAATGGAATTGAATGGCCTTGTTGCTGAAAGGTGCTGTAGAAATAAAGTTGCCTTGCAACCTCAGCCTGTCAGTCAGTCCCCAGGGCACAGAAACCACTGTTGTGCCTGCATGTCTCAGGAGAAAGTGTCACTGCGAACGCTTTCGGCTCGCCATTAATATATCGCAGCAAACGCTGTCTGCGTGAAGTTTTGAAAGCATTACAGTCTCTCTGGGACTTCAACATAACTGCAGAGCTGACGTAGTTCTCCAGCACCTCTGGGCGCACACGTGTCTGTCTGTCTGTGTCGAAGCTCCGCTGTCTGTCAATATGCAGACAGGACAGATAAGCTTGCGCTTACGCGCTCAGATGCTTTTTTTATTTATTTTTGACCCGACGTAGTTCAGGCGGCAGACTGGCGGCCGCCTGAAACTGCAAAGTGCTGCGGGAAACCCTGCTATTTTTAGATTTCCACGTGAGTGACGCTCATAGACAGTTAAAGAAACGCAACACATCGACGCAAATTATTTGTGTCGACGCATTTACGTAATCGATGACGTCGGCTACGTCGACGAATCGTCCCAGCCCTGCTACACAAGCTGAAATAGTTTCAAAAAGTGTAACAGTGTTTATTATATTACAAAAATATAGGCAATAGGCTTGTAAAAACTATTGAAAACTGGCTGCTGAAACACTGGCCTGCTGTAGGGGGTCCAGTAAGAACTGGAACCAGAGATGTCTGACTTTGAGATCCAGGAACATTCATTTACAACTCCAACATGAAGTTAACTATGACGTTGTATTTGACGTTACATGTGAAGTTGGATGTGGTTCTGAAATATAAGCAAATAATAATGCACATTAATAAGCATCTGACTTACTATGAACCTTATTTACTAAAACTAAATGTTATAGCCACCAGCATATAACAAGAAACAATAGTGGCTCCACAGTGCTAGTCTGTTTACTGGCATTGCACCTTGCTAGCAAACTGCCCCAACACAACCTGAATATCAACACGTGGCTGCACAAGTAATATTAAACAATCTGCACATCTATCAGCTATGCAATAAGAAACACGGCAACAGCAATATTATCAAGGCGATAATATATATCTCTCTCTCTCTCCAAAAAACATGTCACGTCGTAACACGGGCTAAACTTACACATCGTAGCAGAACACTTATTGAAGATAACGAGGCAGTAGAACCCATGACAGTTTAGCAAGCTACAGAATGGTTTTAACTTACGTTCTGGGCTACACACATCAATACAACAAGTCCGAAAACGGCAGTGCGCCTGCGCAGCAACTTCAGGAGCCTCGAATGAAGCTGGGAAGGATTAAACACAGGGTTTCCACACCATGGTAATCCACCACGATAATAAGGATATTTTAAATGAAAAGGGCAATTGTTACCATCAACATTTTTACCGTTACACCGGGAATCGTTACATCTCTAGTAGGGCTCTAGGGAACGGATTCTCGTTCTGTTTTTCTGTGGAAATCTATGGACAGACACGAACGGACTGAACACACAGTAAGAAGGCTTAAGGTTTTCTGGGCAGAGGAATAGTGTGTTTATTAATGAGTAATTTGCTATTGTTGCTATTTGTGTTACCATTAATGTGATCTGATTAATGCAGTGCTATTGCTGCACGCCTTTGATTATTAATCTGTTTGGCTGTGAATGTATCTTTGATCAGGGTACTTGTTGATGATGTGTTGAATAATGTAGCTTAGGTAAACTGTAAATGCTACATTGCTAGCTCCTTCCACAGAGTTTAGGTACTGTCCAGCGAGATAATAATCTCCGTCTGTTCACAGCCGCGAGGCGACGACAGAGAAGGTCTGTGTAGACCGGTGGAGCAGTTTTATCTCTGCAGAGAATCAGCTGTTTAGCACACCGGAGTGGTTATAATGAACGACCCCTCAGTCAGACGAAATTCTCAGAGTCTGCCCTAATTTCACGTTAGTCCAGACCTGAGTGACTGAGAAGGCTGGTCATTATCGATAACTAAGATCGAAGTGTGTCTCCTTTCACTAACCTCACGCACACAAACACACACACACACGCAAACACGTGCATGAATAGCTAAACCGCTAGCCCATAGCAAAGTAGCTATTGTGTTCTTTGGTCTGTAAGACGTTAGCCTGAAAGCTAACCGGCTTGCTCTAGCCACACAGCGCTGCACCCAGCACCACTACTGCCCTCTTGAGGCTAAATGGTTTTGTGCAGCTCACGGGAGTAGCAATTTTTGTAGTCTTTGGGCGACATCCCCTCCTCCTCGGAGTCCCAGTAGTATACTGAGCACTGACCGCCTGGTGGAAACATTCATATGAAAGTCAGAAACTAATCACACAAACTAAAGTGTAGATTGCAGAAATATAAACACAAATATGTGGCTTTACTACACTTAGTATTATTTACATTTAATTATCATTTACTGTAATAAACATATGTAAACATGTGGATTGCAGTTTTTAAACACTGTCTTTGAACGTTGCTAGACAGCGCACACAGAGGAGCTGCCTCCAGCCCCCCTCCTCATGTAGTTGCATGCTGTGTACAAGACAGCATCAACGTTGCATTTGCTCAGAGAGGCTATCGTTACGTTAGCAGTAGCATGCTGCTGCTGGTCTTGTCGTGGGATGAACTGTACTAATAAAACCATTGAAACGCTGCAGCCACGCTGCTGTGAAAGCTCCCTGAACGTCATTTATCAGAGTCTGGTTGTTACCCCCCCGTGGCAGTCTCCTCTGCTCCATATCTTCATAACGGAGCTAGCTAACTGGAACTAACCGCTAATCAGAGCTAATCGTTGCTAACCGAGCCTTCAATTCTGCGTGCTTGTATCTATTAACTGTATTTATGGACTCAAGCCTGAATAAAATACTTCATTTTGTTAAAATGGCTGTAAAAGTTTTAAACCACAACTCAGAGTTGTTTGAATGACAGAAATGTAACGGCGTAGCGTTAGCGTGCTAAGTCTGCGGAGTGCAGACTGATTTGCTCTCGCGAGTCACGTGACCAAATCGCAGCCTTTGCGATTAGGAAATCACTAGGGCTGCATAATATATCCTAAATGTTGCGTTAACTTGAAATAGGTAAACCTCATGGTGCATTCAAAGTTATTGTAAAATACCCTTTTTTCATCCGTTTTTGTCGTTTAAAAGCAATTTACTGGTGAAATAAGTTATTATTGTTATGTTATTATGGAGTAACCTCTTTCCTTCACTCACCTCCTCCTCCTCCTCCTCCTCCTCCTCCTCCTTCTTCCTCTTGCTCCCTCGCTCCTCTGAGTCTCCCGAGGCCTCACTGACAACTTTCCTCCTGCCCTCCTTCTTTTTTCTCCTCCTTCTCCTTGTGTTTCTGCATGTACTCGGTGATAAGGTCGGGGCAGTCCAGGTTGTCTTGTGGCTCCCATGTGTTATCCTCACTGGAAAGGTGAGTGTAGACAGAAGAAAATCTCCTCAGGCTTTGTTTTTAGGCAATACATTCTCACTCTGATTGTTAATTCATATTATTCCTTTTTTTATTGCCATTTTGTAAGGTTATTGGCAGGTCTGCAACTTAGTGTCAAAATACCAAACCTTCAACTTTGAGGGCATGATACAATGCAGACATTTATGCTGTAGATTAGTTTGCAATTTGTAAATAAACAAGATACTATATATTAGGGCTGGGCAATATTTCAATATTATATTGATATTGTGATATGAGACTAGATATCGTCTTAGATTTTGAAGAATTGTAATATCGTTACATGGTAAGTAGTCTTTTCCTGGATTCAAAGGCTGCATTACAGTAAAGTGGTGTCATTTTCTGAATTTACCAGACTATTCTAGCTGTTATATTATTTGCCTTTAACCACTTAGTCATTATATCGACATTATGATGGTTATTTATCTAAAATCTAAATATGGAAGATATTTTGTGAAAGCACCAATTGTAAACCTTACAATATCGTTGCAATATCGACATCGAGGTGTTCGGTCAACAATATCGTGATATTTGATTTTCTCCATGTCGCCCAGCCCTACTATATATACACCGTAATTCCTCAAATAAAAACTGGGGCCTTTATTTACTTGAACTGCAGAAGGTACCAGGCTCGTATTTGAAGCAGGCTTTTGTTAGAGGAAGGCCTTTATTTCTAATTCCATCTGTTTCATAAGTATAACTGTTTTAAATAAACTGTTTTAAATGAAAAGCCATAGTGTTCCAGTGGACAGAGATTATTAATTTTTTAAGAAACATTTGCAAAAATATCACCATATACCATAGATATATATACACTGACGTACCATAAATCTATGACCATATACAACAACACACAAGCATTGTGTCAGTTTGAACCCCGTAAATGTACCGGGTATTTATTTCAAATACAGGTACTACGATATTGCTGGTAGATTACAAATAGAGCATACAGTAGTTTAGTAAAAGACATTGCTGGTTTGCAGCACACCAGTATCTGATTTATGTTGCAGACGGTAGCTAGCTACCTTTGATTCTTCTTGATTACATTTTAAAATCAGATTTTCGTCTGGGTTCCATGCTCCTCAAGTTTGTTTTCAATAAGTTGTTGAAAAGTTCTTCACAAGCACTAAATGAGACCCGTGTTACATCCAATGTAGCTACTGCCATCTAATGGCACCTGTACGGTACTACAAACTACACTTGGCTCTGGTAACACATACAGCCGCACTGACTAAAATACCAGTAGGACAATAATACTTTACATGAGTACCATACTCCAGAAAATCAAAGTGTGGAAAAAAGCATTAATATATTATATTATATATAAATTAAATTGGTAGAAATGTACATTACGATGAACTTGAATTTTATTTTTACTTATTTCATTATTATTAACATTATCCACACTAATTTTTCCCTGGCCTTAATTTAAGGCCGGCCTTTACACGAGGCCCGGCGTTTAATTGACTACCGGTTTTTATTTGAGGGATTACAGTATATATATCTCAGGACCAAGAACACCAAGTATTAATATTATAGACTCATACTTACTCTGAGAACCCCTTCCATTTCAGCAGAAACTCTACTCTTCCCTTCACCACTCTGCAGTCCAAAACCTTCTCTACCACATACTCCTCCTCTTCCTCCTTCACTGCTGCTGCTGCAGGAGGTGCTGCAGGCTGCTCCTCCTCCTCTTCCTCCTCCTCTGCTGCTGCTGCTGCAGGAGGTGCTGCAGGCTGCTCCTCCTCCTCTTCCTCCTCCTTCACTGCTGCTGCTGCTGCAGGCTGCTCCTCCTCCTCTTCCTCCTCCTTCACTGCTGCTGCAGGCTGCTCCTCCTCCTCTTCCTCCTCCTTCACTGCTGCAGGCTGCTCGTCCTCCTCCTCTTCCTTCACTGCTGCAGGAGGTGCTGCAGGCTGCTCCTCTTCCTCCTCCTTCACTGCTGCAGGCTGCTCCTCCTCCTCTTCCTTCACTGCTGCAGGCTGTTCGTCCTCCTCCTCTTCCTTCACTGCTGCAGGAGTTGCTGCAGGCTGCTCCTCCTCCTCGGCCTTCTTGCCCTTCTTTCCTGCTACGGTCGCCAGCTTGACGTCTGCTGAGGGCTCCTTTGGTAGACCCAAGGGGGAAACATGCAGAGATAATGATACAAGGGTTAGAAGAACTAATGGGAGGTGGGAGTGACTTATAGTTTACCATGTTTTACTATATTAAAATGTTCTGTTTCCTAGAGTAACTTCGCTCCGTCCGCACCTCTGTGTGTGTGTGTGTGTGTGTAAGCTGAGCCCTGCTCTCTGTCAACATGCAGATGGCGTTTCTTCTATCGGGGTGAAAATGTTCCACCTAAACAAGTTTCTTCCTGAGACTATTTAACAGAGCCAAAGTCGTTGCGTCCAGAGCTTAGCGCCGCCCAGGACTATTGTGATTGGTTTAAAGAAATGCAAACAAGCCAGAGAGTTTTATTTCTCCTATCCCAGAATGCCTGTGTGGAGGAGCCAGACCTTACTCCGCAGTGCTGTGGAGATAGGTCTGGCAATGTGAGAACGTTAGCCTACCATTAGCTACAGTAGTAACTGGATTAAACACGGCTAAAATGTTGACAGCTAAACGGTGCAGTGTGACTGTATTTCACTGTAGAGGATTCCAACAGCGGGACGTACAACAGTCTGCCGCTAAAGCTATGAGCTAACAGACTCAAACTAGCACTGGTCACTGCTGTTGTCTGAAAAACAACACAGACGGGACTAAATGTTGTGTTTACTGGTAAACTGGTGAACCTTGTGACGACTTATGACCGACTGCTATCTGTTGTGGAATTTTCCTCACGTTACTCTGTCCTCTGTGACAGTCTGCTCTGCCTGCCTCATTCCAGCGGCACAAAGAGACATCATTCAGGATGATAGCTGACAACACAGCCAGGACATGTAGCAATAGCTAGTTACCGTTAGCCCCAGCCGGTGCTTACGACGCTAACGGCAGTTTAATGAAGCGTCGGGAAACAGAGAATATCAGACCTAGGCATCCTAGTCACAACATCAGCCATCCATAATGTTAGCTAGCTAGCTACGTCTCCGTAAACGCTAACGGTGTGTGTACCGAAAATCCCAGGAGCTGCTGTCTCCTCTCGTTCTCCTCACATCCACACACAACTACAACAACAGTCTGAACACTCAAAGCAGCGGCTGAGAAACGGTTCCATTTCCTTCCTAGCTACAACATGAACTCAGAGTAGTTTGGAGAAAACAGCATTATATTAAACTGGGAATAAATCTAAAGGTAAAAACAAACACTACCATAACGCTGGCTGGTGTCTCCCCTTCACAATAAAAGCCCAGCTTAAATTCACTCAGAGCATTTCACTAACAGGAAACATGAGACATATCGCCTGTGCCCGGTCCACACTGCTGACATTTGTCTACAGTTTTGTTATTAACACAGCTGTATATTGTTAAGCATGAGAGGGAAACCTGTATTGGTACCAGTGTTTCCGCTGGTAACTCTCTGTTATTGCGGCCGCCACGGCAAAAACAGAAAAAAAAAGTTATTGAATGGAACTAGGGTAACTTCAGTTGGTTGAGTAATAGCGTGAGACGGAGCCTGCTGGACCTGGGCGAGAGATGTGACCCATGGCCAGAATATCATAGTTGCAAAATGCAGCGCAGTGACGATACAGACATTTCATACACAAGACGTTTTGGAACGCCGCTGACCCGCCAAACGCATTTCGTGTTGGTCGGAGCCGAACCCGAGCCGCTGCGTCGAGGAGTATAACCTCTATATGAGAACTGAGCTATCCAGGCGTCCTCTCTCTCTTTTAATCAGTCTGTTATTGTTGTTGAAAACAAGTGAAGGAGCTTTCTCAGAGATATGTTTTTTTTTTTTAAATATATCCCAGGCTATTTATTTCAGATAATTGACATGTGTTGCAGCTGTATATTTTCAAACTGGTAAAGGAAACCCTGTCTTTGCATTATTATTATTATTTTATTCTGTTTTAATAAAAGAGCTAGTGAAAAGGGGCTTTGACTTAAAACTGAACATTTAGCTCACTTTGTAAAAAATACAGAGATATATATCCATTCAGCCGAAAAATACAGAGATATGATTTTTAGTCCTGGACTAGTGGAAGATCTGATAAGAATTAGTGTGGGGGGGGATTTGATGCTAGGAAGTGTGGCAAGCTGGTTTAGCCAAGGCCAAAGGGGAAGAAGACCAGATTACAGGTGTTGGCCCTCTGAGGGGCATGAGACCGCAAGGGGGACCGCTATAAGACTTTGAGTACAGTATAATTGTGCTTCAAATAAAAATAAATATTTACCTACTCCTTATTCTTGTTATAATTTACATAATATATATATGAATGTATATGGAGCGTGATAAAAAGGTGACCTTGAAATTGTGGCATTAACGGCGACCTCTTTGGTTTAACACACACTCAGCTTCAAATCTCAAATGTTTCCATATCGGCGGTGCACTTGTAGTTTTCTTTGAGACTAACTCTGCCATATATCATCTTGTCACTGCAGAAACACATGATACTACTTTGTAGTTAACAAACACAACTTGGGCCGTTTCCCCTCACACTGCTACGGTGGCTGAGACGGTTCAACACAAACACAAAAGATACAACACAAACACAAAAGATACAACACAAAAGATACAACACAAACACAAAAGATACAACACAAAAGATGCAACACAAACACAAAAGATGCAACACAAACACAAAAGATACAACACAAAAGATGCAACACAAAAGATGCAACACAAACACAAAAGATACAACACAAACACAAAAGATACAACACAAACACAAAAGATACAACACAAAAGATACAACACAAACACAAAAGATACAACACAAAAGATACCACACAAAAGATACAACACAAAAGATACAACACAAACACAAAAGATAAAACACAAAAGATACAACACAAACACAAAAGATACAACACAAAAGATGCAACACAAGATACAACACAAGATACAACACAAAAGATACAACACAAAAGATACAACACAAAAGATACAACACAACAGATACAACACAAAAGATACAACACAAAAGCTACAACACAAAAGATACAACACAAAAGCTACAACACAAACACAAAAGATACAACACAAACACAAAAGATACCACACAAACACAAAAGATACAACACAAACACAAAAGATACAACACAAACACAAAAGATACAACACAAACACAAAAGATACAACACAAAAGATACAACACAAACACAAAAGATACAACACAAACAGATACAACACAAACAAAAGATACAACACAAAAGATACAACACAAAAGATACAACACAACAGATACAACACAACAGATACAACACAACAGATACAACACAAAAGATACAACACAAACACAAAAGATACAACACAAAAGATACAACACAAACACAAAAGATACAACACAAACACAAAAGATACAACACAAACACAAAAGATGCAACACAAAAGATGCAACACAAACACAAAAGATGCAACACAAACACAAAAGATGCAACACAAACACAAAAGATACAACACAAACACAAAAACAAAAGATACAACACAAAAGATACAACACAAACACAAAAGATGCAACACAAACACAAAAGATACAACACAAACACAAAAGCTACAACACTAATGATTCTTGTATGTTTGAGAAGTAGGCTAAGTGAAACATGGTTCCTGGTTAATTCTGATTACTGTCACTATGTGATTGACACAAATAAGTAATGTTCAATATCTTTGTACGTATGTATACTCTGCCATTTAGGCTACGAAGGAAAGTGTGTGTGTGTGTGTGTGTGTGTGTGTGTGTGTCTATTTGTAGGGTAAGACTGAGGACATAGACTGTACCAATGCTAACATCCAGTCTATGAACAAACCCTTTTACATGGCTTTAAATACAGTGGAAATATTCAGTCCACCGTCTGAGTTTTGATGAGAGGGAAACTCGGCCACACTTCTGCTCTCAGAAATAATGAAGCTACACTACATTTAGAACGGCTTGGCTTTCTAATATTTTAGAAGAAGGTCAACAATGGGAGCAGCTGACAGACAGACACATACTAATACTTTCTATCTTTTTCTCTTTGTTAGAGAGAGAGAGAGAGAGAGAGAGAGAGAGAACAACTAACGAAGGAACGTTTCCCTCCAAAACAAACGGGGGTCCCGGTTCAGGCGGGTTAGGGTCGATGCAACAAAACATGAATATCAGCTACTAGCTAGCCTGCTACATTACATTACATTACATGTCATTTAGCTGACGCTTTTATCCAAAGAGACTTCCAATGAAGTACTTTCAACCCTGGAGGTGAAAACTCCAGACAACAAGTAGTAAGAGCAAGTACATTAGCTTTAAATAAGCTAAACCACAAAGAGCCATATGAAAGAGCTAGCTAGCTTCTGCTCAGCTCCGTTAGCATTAAGCAGCCGAATGGGAAGCTAACGCATGCGCAGCTCTGTCTTCTATTCTCTGTGACTGCCGTGTAAAAGAGCAGTTCTTAAAGTGTTTACCTGAGTGTGTGCGGGTTTACCTGGAGCTCTGTCTTCTTAAAACTCACTAATAACAAACAACACAGCTATCCCGCCGCCGGACACACATCACAGTGAAGACACCACACTTCCTGTTTCCTCCCAGTCAGGGTTTTTCAGAATAAAAGTTTAAAATGAAAGAACGCTGCCGCCCGGAGGTCAGGAGGGGAAACAACAGATACACATTCAGTTAATGAATCAGTTAGTGGTGGCCTGGAACTGAGTACATTTACTCAAGTACTGGACTTAACTCGAGGTACTTGTACTTTTCTTGAGTATTACATTTCATTCATTTTGAGCATTTTTATTAATTTTTCCACCAGACTAGCTTGAATTAAAACATAAATGTTATTGTGAAGTCCTTGTACGTTATTCTCTGGCGCTACCCGAGCTGGCTATGTACTCCGGTAAGAGAGTCGCTGCAACCTTCACTTTTAGTTCAACAGATTTATTAACATCCAGATCCAGCAGTGAATAAAGTGTGTGTGTGTGTGTGTGTGTGTGTGTGTGTGTGTGTGTGTGTGTGTGTGTGTGGTTTTCTGTAAAATAAGGAAATACAGAAAATGTAAATATAACCTGCATATAATGAATGCACATTTATACAGATTAAAGAGCAATAAGCAACAAATCACTCTGCAATATACATAATTATATGTTTTATACATTATTGCTATGCAATAAAAAGTTACTGTGCAAACAACCAAATAATTCTGGATCGTAATGGGAGTCAGTAGAACCCAATGTAGTAAAGAATAGAGGTTTCATTGTGTCCTCATATCTATTGGCCACTAGATGGCGCTCTAAGACCACAAATGGAACATAGCAGTAGCATTCAGGTCCAACAGTCATGTTGACCACACAAACAAAGATACATGCAACACCAGCATGGACATAAAACTGTGCACTTACATTCTCAATAACGCACACGGCAACACAACAGAAGCTTATACAAGTGACACCTTTAGGAGCAGCTGTACTCACGTCAGCAGCAAACTACAAAAGGAAATGGCAAAGTTGGGCATGTGCACAAATGCATGAGTCCAAGGAGTGACGTAGGCTCATCAGTCCAGCAGGGAGTTTTCCACAGTTATGATTATTAAACACAGACAGAAACTAAATCAAACTATCAAAAGCCGTCTTGGTTCATCTTTCCACTGTTCCAACAATCACCACTCTGGTTTGGTTGAAATAAACCCTTAATTCACCCATTTGTATGTGGAGATATGCTGGCTCTATACACGCTAAAAGTCCTGATTATTTACATGGAGTCTGGTGGAGATATGCTGGCTCTATACACGCTAAAAGTCCTGATTATTTACATGGAGTCTGGTGGAGATATGCTGGCTCTATACACGCTAAAAGTCCTGATTATTTACATGGAGTCTGGTGGAGATATGCTGGCTCTATACACGCTAAAAGTCCTGATTATTTACATGGAGTCTGGTGGAGATATGCTGGCTCTATACACGCTAAAAGTCCTGATTATTTACATGGAGTCTGGTGTAGTTTGGTGATGGTGATTTCGGGGCTGTTTCATGTTAAACTAAAAGGATCTTCCTCTTTAACTAAAAGCTCTATCTCTGTAGGTAATGTCAGGCCATCTGACAGTCTTGCCTGGGCCTGGGACGAGATAATCTTATGATATGTATGATAGTATATGTAGTCGGGGGTCCCTGCTCGTGCCTCTTTCAGGTTAGGGTTAGGTAACCAAGGTAACCCTTGGCCTAAAACACACTGGGGACCCCTGAGGTAGATTAGATTAGATTAGATTAGACTCAACTTTATTGTCATTGTGCAGAGTACAAGTACAAAGACAACGAAATGCAGTTTGCGTCCAACCAGAAGTGCAAAAAAGCAGAAAAGTGCAATGTGATACACAAGTACAGACAGGACAAGAAATACAGTGCAGTGTTATAAGAGCAGAATAAATACGGCTATGTGATATGAACAATGTATGAACAACATCATGTACAGATATGTGCAATGTAGTAGCAGTGACATTATACTAGCAGTACGAATAATATAGATATAGATGATACTGAGATTCTGATAACAGCTGTTCACAAATTTTGTTCATTTTGAGGTGTTTCAAAGGCCATAAGTTTTCTCTTACCTAATATTTTCTGACGTGCAAATACAAAATAGAAAAAAAACTATTTCCTGAAAATGCCAACAGTGACACGTGACGAGGAAGGAGGAGGGCTTTACTCGGTGTGACTGGTTAGACACTAATGTGCGGATCTCATATGACCAACATCTCAAATGGAGGACTCATCTCTGCAGCTGCTGCTGGGTAAGTTCAGCTTCATGTTTCAGGGTTTATCAGTTGAAATAACAGGAATTGATGACATGATTTAATTAAGAGTACTGCTATTAAAAAGGCATTTGAAAGGGCATTTCACTTCAAATTCTGCTGGTTGGTAAAACAATGCAAATTAGCAACCCAGTCTCACAGCAGTTTGTGTAATGTTCACGTTTATCTCGTTTTTTTCGTGATGGTCAGAACTTTTTTTAAACTAATGTATTTCAATGGGAAGCATCTTACGATACAATACAACTTTATTGTCAGCCAGGGCTGGAATTCTTTAACCTCCCTGGGTAGCTCATATAAAGAAAGAGGATATATACATACAGTACATACAGACATACATAAGATGAATAACACCAAAAGACATAACAAGACATTACCACAAATGACATAAACAGCCAAGTAAGGAAACAAAGCATACATGTAGAACAACAGGAAATGACATGAACATTCACACAGACAAGGTCTTGGAGAATGTAGCTGGTTTAACAACAGGATCTTTGGTGATCACAGCACGATTCTCTCTGCCAGTCGGCTGCAGCAGAGAAGCTGGATACAGCTTTGATATGATTGGTATTTTTAGCCCAATAACAGCTGTTTTAATCAACATTTATTTACCAGATCTTATCATGGTTTATATGTATTTCTTTTAATGTTATTATTTCGGTCTTATTGCCAGGGAAGCGGGATTCCTTTGTTGTTTATTGATATTTTTAAAACTATAACGCTACATCTATCAACATTTATTTAGATGTTATCATGGTATTCATTTCTTTATTTTAATAATATTATTACGGGTGAAATATTACAGCATGCTGTAAGACAGAACAGTACGATGTGAGCCAAGCGGGGCGCATTCAAAGCCGATATCCCACAATGCAATGCGGTGATTCCTATCAGAGAACCGGACAGCAATGTACATATTTATAATCAGTGGTTTAGTCTCCAGCAACAACACATTTCTGCTAATTAAAACATAACTTGCTTTCAAGAAAAACTCTTGAGGCCATCCACAAATCTACGCCCTTTATTGATAAAATAAGGTGGGCGGGGGGGGTTGTTGTTGGTGGTGCTTCTCCAGAAGATACGGTATGGGCCGGCCAGAAGCCCGGGGTAGGGAGTGAGCAGGTCCGCTAGTGGGGGTCCTATCCCCGAAGCTCTCTGCGGGGTTGCGGCGCTGCCGAACCCGCTGACTGCTGCTGTGGGCGGAGAAGAGAGCCCAGCTGATATCATGTATCACGGTATCAAGGGACTACGGGCGGGAAACAGCACTGGTGCTACAACCTGTTACAATGCATCTCTCCTTGTTCTTATACAAGGTTAATGTTAACGTGTGCATTGTCCCTGTTTAAATAAAATAAAATAAATGTCCTGTATTTTCGTCCCGAAAAGTGACTCCGAGAGTGAGTGGTTCAATACAGGGAGTACAGACCGGGCGTCAGGTGTCCGTGTCCCGCCTGAGGTGCACACAGACCGGCTGCAGTCGATGGAAGAGGTTGACGTGTCATCTCAGCCATCAGCTCGGTCCTCGTGGGTGTGGGAGGGTTTTTTTTTTTTTTTTGTAAATTTGGACTCGAAGTTGAACGGTCTCCATTCTCTGTCTGTCTGTCCATTGTGAGTCAGCAGTAATGAAATGTAGGCGGCCGATTAACGTACCGTTTCTTTGCATGTTTCCTCGTCTGAAGTTTCCAATTTCTGAGTACAATTGAACGCAGCATTAGCGACCCTGCCAAGCTCTACCTGGGCAGACTGGGGGGGGTTTACTTGACAAAGCAGCAAATTAGATTCCACTTTACTGTCATTGTGCAGCGTTCAAAGACAACGAAATGCTGTTAGCTCTAACCAGAAGTGCAAAAAAGCAGAAAAGTGTCACAGCAATGTGATATACAAGTAGAGACAGGTGGTGCATAGACATGTGATATGAACAACATGTACAGATATGTGCAATGTAGTAGCAGTGACATTATACTAGCAGTACGAATAATATAGATATATGCAGTGTATTAACAGAATATATAATAAGAAAAACATAATAAATATGGATATTCTGAATGAACCATATAGACAGATATGTACAGTATGTACAGCTATGAGCAGTGTGGTAATATTATAAGAGTATACAAGTGCTTTCATCAGTGGGTCAAATGCTCAATCACCATTGTTTTAACTCACTTTTTGATAGATTGGTAAAAGGCAAAAGTAGTAGACCCGAAAGGAGCTCCCTCCTGTAGCCAATCATGCTTTAAACTGAGGTTAGGACCTCCTACCTCATTAACATATGGACACAGGAATACAGAAAGAAATAAATGTGGGTGGACAAAAATGTAGAAATACATTTAAAGCATTAAGTCATTTATTTATTCTTTTATTCATTTAGTTATACATTTATTTCAGCATTTATTTATTCATTTATTTGTATATTCCTGTATTTATTTATTTATTCATGCATGCATTTATTTATTTGTTTATTTATTGAGACTTAAGTCATGTTCCGCCCTTAATAATTTTGAAGTTTAACTTTGAAACTCTTTTTATAGTTCCTCTATTACATAATGGATTAATTAAAACCACTTTAATAATTCCTGTTTTAATGTACAATTAAATACTAAATAAAGAAATGCTCTATTTCAATTTCCAAGAAACCTGGAGGTCCTCCATAATTTACTGCTGTCAAGTTTGAGAATAAAATGAAAAACATTGAACGCATACTTGAATATTTTTTTTATCTAAAATCAATGCGTGGCTGTTTTTCTGTTTTGATGTCTTGTTCCACGTTAAAGCTCAAACTAACCTGATATTGATTTCTCTTCAGTTCTGACTTCACTGCTGACCAGCAGAACAAACCAAGGTCAGTACACTCCTCCTGTCACATCTGATAGACAAGACCAGGTTTGAGGAGGAGAGTACGGTGGCCCTGAAGTGCAAATCACAACAGCAATTAGAAAAACTCAACAGCAAATCATAAAACACAACGGCAAATAGGAAAACACGACAGCAAATATGAAAACACGACAGCATTAACGTCTACCGGAAAAGGTAGGGCCTATCTAGCAGAGGACGGAGCCTCCTGATTGGACAAACGTCCAACGTCTGTCTTTTAACAGGAAGGAGAGGTGAAAAACACGGAAAAGCGCCTACTTTTAACTGTGTGTAAATGTTTTCATATTTGCTGTTGTGTTTTCCTATTTGCCGTTTATTTACGTTTTATGATTTGCTGTTGTGATTTGCACTTCAGGGCCACCGTAGGAGAGTTTATGAATACATTAAAACACTAAATGCTGTTTTGATAGCCGCAATGATCACAGACTGGAGAGGGAAGATAAAACTGAAGATAACATTTAAAACCATTTTAAAAGCCCTTTCAAATGATGCACTGGCTGCTAGAAAAAGAGGAAGAACTGATTCTTTTAAAGGATGGGTAATAAGATGGTGATGTCAGCAGGATTATTGAGCCAAAGTATTAATAAACAGTAAGACACATGTAGACAGATGTAGATATTCTGCTGTGTGTAAAAACATGCAGAAGTGGTTTGTTAGCTTACGACTGATTTACGGAGGAGAGGATTCAGCTGTGAGCAGACAGAGAGAAAGCAGGAATATGAGGAATGTGGACAAAATAAGCCTAAAAATTTAAATCATCTTCTATAACTGCATCTTTCTCCCTCCAGCCTCTTTGACTGCAAGTCCCAGCAGCTCTCAGCTGTTTGAAGGACAGTCTGTCTCTCTGAGCTGTGAGGAGGACGACAGCTCTGCTGGATGGACTCTGAGGAGGAACACGACCAGAGAAACCAGGACTCAGTGTGGAGATGGCTGGGGAATATCTGCTGGTTCTTCCTGTAAAATCAGCTACGTGGACCCAGGGGACAGTGGAGTTTACTGGTGTGAGTCCAGAGGGGAGCGACCAGTAACAGCATCAACATCACTGTCACTGGTAAGATCAGACTGTGGAGTCAGTATTGATGAAGCTGTGTGTGAATGGATGACATGCTGTAGTTTGTCTCTGTGTTCAGATGGACCAGTGATCCTGCAGAGTCCTGTCCTCCCTGTGACGGAGGGAGAAGACCTCACTCTGCACTGTAAAACAAAGACGTCCTCCAACCTCCCAGCTGGTTTCTATAAAGATGGCTCCTTCATCAGGACTGAGCCTGCAGGTCACATGACCATCCACCATGTTTCCAGGTCTGATGAAGGCCTCTACAAGTGCAACATCAGCAGTGTTGGAGAGTCTCCATCCAGCTGGGTCTCTGTCACAGGTGAGGAGGTTAAAGGTCATTCTTCAGCTTAGGGCGCTTTCACACCTACAGTTCGGTTGGTTTTTTGGTCACTTCCTGTGTGGGTCTGATTGCGTTCTCACATGAAGTGACCCAAATCTTGAGCACTTGGAAAAAACCAGAGACCTCCGTATTCAGGCTGTTATTTGGTCCGCACCAGAGTTTAAATGAGCTTTCACACCGCCCCAAACCACCGTGCGTATCCAAGGAAACGCTCCAGGGTTGGGTTAACACGGTGTGGAAGCCCCCTAACACA
>NW_027595433.1:0-67500 GCF_031162955.1 Sander vitreus | reverse complement strand
GAGAACAGAGAACAAACACACCGCAGACTATAAACAGCTGCACCATCAGCCAGCAGTTGGAAACTTTACACCAATCACAAACAGCTACAGAGCCGAGCGTCTGAGGTGTGATTCTGTAGTCGGTGAAGGGTCAGTCGACTTTCTTAAGTTTAAAAGTCACAGAAACCAGCTCATGATTCCAGTCTGATGATCTTTAATGAGCAGATATTCATGTTGTTCTTCCACACCAGACATATTCACTGTTACACTCAGACTGCTTTTCATTTTTCAAAACATACAAGCCATCAGACGACATGACAGCCAGTGAACAGTACCATCCATCCCAGAGAGCGTGTTGTTGAACTCTCCTGTCTGAACGTGAAGTGGAGGATCATCCACCAGTATGTTAGCATTTAGCATGTTAGCCACAACCAGCATGCACCGGTTAGTGAAGTAACATGGCAGCAGGTGTCTTCTTCTTCTTGGTGAATTACCTCCACCATCTACTATGAGGGGCAATTTAGGCCATATATCAAGAACGCATGCACATACTCCACATTTACATTGCATACTCAACCTAGTCTCTCCTCCTCAGCCTGACTCGACCTAGTCTCTCCTCCTCAGCCTGACCTAGTCTCTCCTCCTCAGCCTGACCTAGTCTCTCCTCCTCAGCCTGACTCGACCTAGTCTCTCCTCCTCAGCCTGACCTAGTCTCTCCTCCTCAGCCTGACCTAGTCTCTCCTCCTCAGCCTGACTCGACCTAGTCTCTCCTCCTCAGCCTGACTCGACCTAGTCTCTCCTCCTCAGCCTGACTCGACCTAGTCTCTCCTCCTCAGCCTGACCTAGTCTCTCCTCCTCAGCCTGACTCGACCTAGTCTCTCCTCCTCAGCCTGACTCACCTAGTCTCTCCTCCTCAGCCTGACTCGACCTAGTCTCTCCTCCTCAGCCTGACTCGACCTAGTCTCTCCTCCTCAGCCTGACTCGACCTAGTCTCTCCTCCTCAGCCTGACTCGACCTAGTCTCTCCTCCTCAGCCTGACTCGACCTAGTCTCTCCTCCTCAGCCTGACCTAGTCTCTCCTCCTCAGCCTGACTCGACCTAGTCTCTCCTCCTCAGCCTGACTCGACCTAGTCTCTCCTCCTCAGCCTGACTCGACCTAGTCTCTCCTCCTCAGCCTGACTGACCTAGTCTCTCCTCCTCAGCCTGACTCGACCTAGTCTCTCCTCCTCAGCCTGACTCGACCTAGTCTCTCCTCCTCAGCCTGACCTAGTCTCTCCTCCTCAGCCTGACTCGACCTAGTCTCTCCTCCTCAGCCTGACCTAGTCTCTCCTCCTCAGCCTGACTCGACCTAGTCTCTCCTCCTCAGCCTGACTCGACCTAGTCTCTCCTCCTCAGCCTGACCTAGTCTCTCCTCCTCAGCCTGACCTAGTCTCTCCTCCTCAGCCTGACTCGACCTAGTCTCTCCTCCTCAGCCTGACTCGACCTAGTCTCTCCTCCTCAGCCTGACCTAGTCTCTCCTCCTCAGCCTGACTCGACCTAGTCTCTCCTCCTCAGCCTGACCTAGTCTCTCCTCCTCAGCCTGACTCGACCTAGTCTCTCCTCCTCAGCCTGACTCGACCTAGTCTCTCCTCCTCAGCCTGACCTAGTCTCTCCTCCTCAGCCTGACTCGACCTAGTCTCTCCTCCTCAGCCTGACCTAGTCTCTCCTCCTCAGCCTGACTCGACCTAGTCTCTCCTCCTCAGCCTGACTCGACCTAGTCTCTCCTCCTCAGCCTGACCTAGTCTCTCCTCCTCAGCCTGACCTAGTCTCTCCTCCTCAGCCTGACTCGACCTAGTCTCTCCTCCTCAGCCTGACTCGACCTAGTCTCTCCTCCTCAGCCTGACCTAGTCTCTCCTCCTCAGCCTGACTCGACCTAGTCTCTCCTCCTCAGCCTGACCTAGTCTCTCCTCCTCAGCCTGACTCGACCTAGTCTCTCCTCCTCAGCCTGACCTAGTCTCTCCTCCTCAGCCTGACTCGACCTAGTCTCTCCTCCTCAGCCTGACCTAGTCTCTCCTCCTCAGCCTGACTCGACCTAGTCTCTCCTCCTCAGCCTGACCTAGTCTCTCCTCCTCAGCCTGACTCGACCTAGTCTCTCCTCCTCAGCCTGACCTAGTCTCTCCTCCTCAGCCTGACTCGACCTAGTCTCTCCTCCTCAGCCTGACTCGACTAGTCTCTCCTCCTCAGCCTGACTCGACCTAGTCTCTCCTCCTCAGCCTGACTCGACCTAGTCTCTCCTCCTCAGCCTGACCTAGTCTCTCCTCCTCAGCCTGACTCGACCTAGTCTCTCCTCCTCAGCCTGACCTAGTCTCTCCTCCTCAGCCTGACCTAGTCTCTCCTCCTCAGCCTGACTCGACCTAGTCTCTCCTCCTCAGCCTGACTCGACCTAGTCTCTCCTCCTCAGCCTGACCTAGTCTCTCCTCCTCAGCCTGACCTAGTCTCTCCTCCTCAGCCTGACTCGACCTAGTCTCTCCTCCTCAGCCTGACCTAGTCTCTCCTCCTCCGTCTGACCTAGTCTCTCCTCCTCAGCCTGACCTAGTCTCTCCTCCTCAGCCTGACCTAGTCTCTCCTCCTCAGCCTGACCTAGTCTCTCCTCCTCAGTCTGACCTAGTCTCTCCTCCTCAGCCTGACCTAGTCTCTCCTCCTCAGCCTGACCTAGTCTCTCCTCCTCAGCCTGACCTAGTCTCTCCTCCTCAGTCTGACTCGACCTAGTCTCTCCTCCTCAGCCTGACTCGACCTAGGCGCTCCTCCTCAGCCTGACTCCCCCTAGTCTCTCCTCCTCAGCCTGACCTAGTCTCTCCTCCTCAGCCTGACTCGACCTAGTCTCTCCTCCTCAGCCTGACCTAGTCTCTCCTCCTCAGTCTGACCTAGTCTCTCCTCCTCAGCCTGACCTAGTCTCTCCTCCTCAGCCTGACCTAGTCTCTCCTCCTCAGTCTGGCATGGCCTTCGTGAAACGCAACTAGCCAGGCTGCACAGATTAGACTAGGTCAAGCCTCGCTTTATCAGTTATCCTGGATTTATATATTCTACTTTTACTACTCTCACACACACACACACACACACACACACACACACACACACACACACACACACACATTATAAAGTTAGTTGCGTGGATTGTTGATACATTGATTCCGTTAATTCCTCCTGGGAATAAATAAGAAGTTCTATACTAATGTCTTATACTTCTTTGTTTGTTGTCGTAGGCTATCCGTTACAGGCTGGTCATATTAAGAATAAGGTACTCCTTGTTTCAGGTCTTAGGTGTTATGTCATCAGAATACTACCTTCAGTCTAAAAGGGAAAGTGACGTGATGTATTAAACATTTGAGTTTATTATTTTTGCAACTTATGCAGTGTTCTATTATTGTTAACGAACCGACTCGGACCTCGGATATGACGTCTCTTCCACACTTCAAGCGTTCTGGTATGTTTTGCTCGTCCGAGTTGGAGAAAAACATGGACGCCACCCGGAAAGCTGTTGTTGCAGTAGCACTGGCCGAGTACCAGGCCAATCCTACAAGCTTCTAGCACTTACATTACATTTTTTGATTATGATTGTGACTATTACCCCATCTTATCAAAACGCAGCCATTTGAAGTTTTAAAAGCCACTGTTAACAGCCACGTTTAGCAACTCCTGTTTGAGTGTCTTCATTCAATATTGCACTCACAACAACAGACCGCTTCCCATACCCACAGGCAGTGATATGGACGCAGTAAGGTATTGCAGTAATACGAGTGATTGAAATCGACATTTAAACAACCAAATCAGTCCAAAAACAATGAAAACAATTCATACTTCAAGTCACACAGGGTGCAGCCATCTTGGATTACATATCGGAAGTCTTGCTCGGTGTCCTCACGGGTTGTCCAAGCTCCGAGCTCGGAAATTCGAGGAAAGGGGGTGTGTTGGTGCGTGTTGCTAGGCAATGTCTGTCTTTCTAGTTGGAACTCCGACTCGGATAAATAATCAAATGCAGCATTAGTTCTGATGTAGTACCTGATCGCTAAGAATGCTGGGATACCGGTTGGATGTCAAACACGGTGAAAAGTAAAGCCGCCTTCTGCTACGTGCTAATCTGTCTCACGTCTTTATAGGAAGACATCACACAAAGATAATGAGTGTGCTGGTTAAATAAAAGAAATGAACTTATGTAATGTAATATAATAATGAACAGAAACATGATGGAAGGTGATCACTTCCCTACATAATAATGTGCCTAAAACTGTCGGTAATATTGTGGGGAAAAATAAATATTTTGTTACATTTGAATCCTAAACTACTTTTATATACATATTGTTTTATTTATGTCTGGTATTGTATTGTGTAACCTCTCAGTTGAAGGTTAATAGGAAGTTAGAGTAAACATGGAGCTTTTATTGTGATGGGGACAACGGAAGTGGATAAAGTGTGGTATGTGTTTGGTTTGGTCTGTGTTGGGGTTGAATAAAGTGAGACGTTCAGTGCCGTCTGGGTTCCAGCATTGGAAGTCTCTATTTTACAGCCAAACCTGAGTCTAGACAACATAAGAAACTCTCAGTTACATTTATATTGTATTCAGTGAACATTATTTTCTTGTTCCACTGTTGGAGTGTCACTAGTAAACATCAGGTTCCTCCCGTTACACCAGGGCGCCATCTTGTGGCGTCTTGTGAAAAGGACACGTTTTGTATTGGCAGTGTCTCTGTTAGTTCCAAGGTTACAAGTTCATGAAAGGACACCTGTGCTCCTGGCTTTACTACTTTCTAGCCCTCAGTTAAACTTATACTGTAGCTGTGAGTAACTCTTTGTATGAATGCAGATATTAAAGGTTGTTTCATAGGAAAGTCTAGTATTAGTTGTGAATATTAATGTCTAAACACTTAAACAGTGGGCATGGATTACTGAACAGGCTACCGGGGAAAGGCACAGGCGCCCAAAATGTCATGTCCCTCCTGGGCCTTCACCTGCAAAATGTCACTCAACAAGGCACCAACCAACCATGATATAAAACAGAAGTGCTAGTAAACAGTACATTCACACAGCTTTCACTACTGTTGATGCTCGTAGTAGCCATGTTGAATTGTGATGTTGGAGTTGGTGAGGTTCTTCTTTTGGTGAGGACCAACAACAGTTGGACAGCCAGTAAAAGCCTCCTCCTTCTTCTTTATATACAACTATGTCACATGTCAGCTACAAGGAAACAAGCTGTTGGATATGAGAGAAGTGAAGTTATGATCACATTGGAACAAAGCACAGAGAGAAAAGATGCTCATCCTTTTATTTTATTTGATCTGAAGAGTAGAGTATGTTGTGTTTGGACACTGGACCGGAAGCTGTGAATGAAATTACTTTTATATGGGTGTCATGTAACTCTGTGTGGGATGGGCCACTTAGTGGCATGACAGGTTAATAAAAAATATATCATATCAAAGCTACTGTGACAAACTGTGACTGGGCCTCTGATACTTCACATGAATTATCAAGGAAACTCAAGGAATCAGCTCATTTCTTTACACATAATTGATCTAAGCTGGGAAACCTTCCTTCGTGTTTGCTCCCAGGACGCTCCAATATCTTAACCTCATTGAGTGTGATGTTTTTCATCTTTCTCGTATTCTACTTGGGGACTGCCCATTTCTCCGATGCTCCATTGTTCCGACCTCTCAATAACCCAAAAAATTCCCTTTGGTCCTACAGCCCACTAGTCCGCAGCCCCCACTATGGCCACGCCAAGACCCACCCTACAAAGCAGCTCGATTGGTTGGGGTTAGGCATCTGACCTCGAGGGGTTAAGGTTAGGATAGCCAATTGGTCAGGAGATAGGACCTGAACTAATGGGGTAACGTTACCTTGCGTAAGCATGGACGCCTGGCAATAAATGCTATTGAACTTGAACACTCACAATAGTCCTCTACACATTCTAAAAGTACTCTAAACAAGAAAACAGTGTACTGACCTTGGTTTGTTGGGCAGCTCAGCAGTGAGGTCAGAACTGAAGAGATAAGACACTTTGGTTAGTTGGAGTTTGGTTCAAAGTTTAATAATAAATGAAAAGAACACGCTAAAAACAGGCTTTAAATCATTTACACAATCTTTCAAAATGACATTATCATAATTGTAAACTGTAAAAACCAGACTATAGATATATTTGGGAGGGTGGTGATGGCGTAGTGGATATGACACAGCCCTTTGGTGTGGGAGATCTGGGTTTGATTCCCACTGTGATACATCAACCAATGTGTCCCTGAGCAAGACACTTAACCCCTAGTTGCTCCAGAGATGTGCAACCTCTGACATATGTAGCAATTGAAAGTTGCTTTGGTGTCATGGTCTGCTGACATTTTAACTGTAAATGCAAATCAGTTCCAAATATCGGTTACATTAACGACTAGTAATCGGTATTGGCCTTGTTAAACTAGTATCAGTCGATCCCTATTTCTTTCCGCTGATATTTTTCAGAAATGGTTTACTTACAGAGCAGCCAGAGTAGAGATGTGTCCTCCATCCTGACAGTTGGTGAAATGATGTCTTGACTTGTTTTTCAGTGTATATCCGCATCAAGTAAAACTCTTCTTCCTTCCTCTGTGACTGGCAGTGTTACATTCATGCATGCAGACATACTCTCATGCATAGAGATACATACTTACACATGCATGCGTAATGTGAGCTGGTTTTTGAGCATGAGGTTATATGAGTGTAAGTATGTTGTGCAAGTACTACATTTTGGCCAAGGCAGCTTCTAATAATCTTGTCTAATCTGTCTATGTAGGTGGCTGCGGTTTAGTTGAAAAGGGGAACAAAAGAGACTCAAATAAACTGTCTATCTATCTAGTCTATCTATCTACATATCAAGAAGGCCACGAATGCTAAGTAGGTTTTCACAATAAAGTCATTTGCCTTTGTGTTTTAGTGTGTTACGGTCAAAATAAGAATATGTGCAAAATATTTGCAGTTATTGTCTGTAAGATTTGAGTTAAGTTGTTTCTAGAGGCAGCTTTGGCGTTAGATGTAATTTCAGGCGGGCCTGACGTCGGTAGCTTTACAGCTGGCTTCAAGCACGGTGATCACTTCCTGAATGTTCTTTGGTCTGAACTGGGCTGTAAACATACTGTTATTGATTTGGTTTCCATGTTGTGACCAACATTTTACATTTTTTGAATCTTAGCATTGCCATCTACATTTTGATTCACATTTATATTGTAATTGTTAATAATGAATGGTCTGTGTGACACCCTGACATGTTCACATCGTGACTTGTTCCTCTTTCAGTTAACAAGTCTGCTTCTACTGTAGCAGCTCTGTGGGTGTGAAGTCCATTTCACATGAATTGGGTTTTTTTCAGCTCTCACAGCAGCAACAAGTGTTAAGAAGAAAGAAAGAAAGAGAGAGGTACGGCTGCTCTTCTTTGTCTCCATCACTTCATGGTGATGAAGGAACATTGGGACGTTTCATATACAAACAGTACACAGACAACTGACCTTTCATTATCAATGATGTTTACTGAACGTGCTCTGGTCAAGACAAGACACTGCATGACAGCATGCATCGTACTACTTCTGCAAACGACTGCGCATGACTGCAGACAGTCGCTCTACACGTCCCTGTTACACACTGGTGTTATACACGGTACACAGTGTACACACTACCCAAACAACAGTGACTACTTTTACATGCACACATGTACTTATGGAAAATGAGACTGAAAGAAAGAGAATAAGAAGATTTCTCCAAATGTGGAAATATAATGAGCTATTCCTTTAAAAAGGTATAACTACAAAAGGACAAAACACTGACTATGTTTACATGCACAAAATACTCAGATTCTTTGTCCTCAGTCCGAAGAAAAAACAAACAACATTCCACCTAGGCTGTAGGCTAATGAAAATATAAATGAACTGCTTGGCTACACATGTATGAGATGTCTAATAATAAAGTAAGTCAGAGCCTCCAGCAGAGCCAGAGGTCCTCTACTCCTCATTGAGGTAGACCTGAACACCATCCAACCAGTGGAGTCCAGCTGGCCAATCACTGGTCCCCAGAGACCCTCACACCTCGCTACATTCATCTTATTAAAGCTAAGTGAGCCTCATGCAGCTACAAAGAGACAAACTACTCACATTGAGGTCACATTTACATTCTTTAGATGTGTTTTTCACCGGCAACTTTTCATAACATTCAAGGCATCAGACGGCCCCCCCACTTCCATGGATACATCCCAATTCTTCTAGCAGATGGTGACGTTGATGAGAACACAGCTAGAAGTTAATACATGAAGTCAAAGCCAACTGAGAGCTGAAGGGCAGCAACAAGTCTGTTAGTTCTACCTCCATCTGAAGCCACGGGACACAGCCAGGCCCCCCCCCATCCTTACTATCTTCACTACTACACAGATGTTTGGATTTAAACTGTTAAATAGTTGTTATACTCCCTGGACAATAACTGCACATTCCTGCACTAATGTTCACATTCAAATCAGACCCTTTATATACATATTCTTATCTTTTTCAATAAGATGCTGATTGTAAACCTCTGTTTGGATGACAGCATCATATCAGTTGAGTCAGACTTTTTTTTTACCCATTTTCAAAGTTTTTATATCATAAATATGGGTTTCTTTGAACCAAAATGCCCAAGAATAACATGGATGCATGTTGTATGGAACCCATACAACGATCTTTGCATGTAAAATTAATGATTACTTTATTAAATTTTGAGTGTTTTATTCAATTTTATGAACATATTTAAATGATTTTAAAACTGTCTCCTGACTAAACTTTGACATAAACCACATATTGCATGATTACAATATGTTGTGTATATTAAATGTATATGAATGCACATACAGTATACACTCACCTAAAGGATTATTAGGAACACCTGTAAGATTTCTTGTTAATGCAATTATCTAATCAACCAATCACATGACAGCTGCTTCAATGCATTTAGGGGGGTGGTCCAGGTCTAGACAATCTCCTGAACTCCAAACTGAATGTCAGAATGGGAAAGAAAGGTGATCTAAGCAACTTTGAGCGTGGCATGGTTGTTGGTGCCAGACGGGCTGGTCTGAGTATTTCACAATCTGCTCAGTTACTGGGATTTTCACGCACAACCATTTCTAGGGTTTACAAAGAATGGTCTGAAAAAGGAAAAACATCCAGTATGCTGCAGTCTTGGGGGGCGGAAATGCCTTGTTGATGCTAGAGGTCAGAGGAGAATGGGCCGACTGATTCCAGCTGATAGAAGATCAACTTTGACTAAAATAACCACTCGTTACAACCCAGGTATGCAGCAAAGCATTTGTGAAGCCACAACACGCACAACCTTGAGGCGGCTGGGGTACACCAGCAGAAGACCCCACCGGGTACCACTCATCTCCACTATAAATAGGAACATGAGGCTACAATTTGCACGAGCTCACCAAAATTGGACAGTTGAAGACTGAAAAAATATTACCTGGGCTGATGAGTCTCGATTTCTGTTGAGACATTCAGATGGTAGAGTCAGAATTTGGTGTAAACAGAATGAGAACATGGATCCATCATGCCTTGTTACCACTGGGCAGGCTGGTGGTGGGGGTGTAATGGTGTGGGGAATGTTTTCTTGGCACACTTTAGGCCCCTTAGTACCAATTGGGCATCGTTTAAATGCCACAGCCTACCTGAGCATTGTTCTGACCATGTCCATCTCTTTATGACGACCATGTACCCATCCTCTGATGGCTACTTCCAGCAGGATAATGCACCATGTCACAAAGCTCCAATCATTTCTAATTGGTTTCTTGAATGAGTTCACTGTACTAACATGGCCCCCACAGTCACCAGATCTCAACCCAATAGAACATCTTTGGGATGTGGTGGAACGGGAGCTTCGTGCCCTGGATGTGCATCCCACAAGTCTCCATCAACTGCAAGATGCTGTCCTATCAATATGGGCCAACATTTCTAGAGAATGCTTCCAGCACCTTGTTCAATCAATGCCATGAAGAATTAAGGCAGTTCTGATGGCGAAAGGGGGTCAAACACGCTATTAGTAGGGTGTTCCTAATAATCCTTTAGGTGAGTTTATATGTGTATATGTATTGCTATTTGTTCTAATAAATATGAATCACAGACTCACAAGATTAACATCCATGTCAAACATAAAAACTTGTGTCGACATTAAAACAATCTGACTTTTTTTAATTAAAGAACGTTTTAACAGACTTACATTTGACTTTTATCTGAAGTAGCAAATATGGAGTCATTTTGTTTTATGTATTTAAAGTAAAAGTACTTTGAGCGTTGTGACAAAATCTTGCAGACTCTCCGCAAACAGCCGCCCAGGCCGAGGTTGGGATATATCTCCGTCCACATCACCCCGACCTCATCGCCCCGACCACTCTGACTGCAAGAAGCATGAAATAAGTGTGTGTGTTCGTGAAATCCTGGACATGTTGGACAAAGGTCTCTTCAGCTGAGACCAGAGACCCTCCATCAGATTCAGATCTTAGTCTCTCAGGATCACATCCTTCCCCCAGTCTCTGCTCCTCCTCAACACAGTTACAATATTAATATATTAATATAACACACACACAATATGAGGTTGATATTTGGAGCGGCTTTATTTGTGTTCAAAGTAAGAAAAGTGCACAGCAATAAATATATAAAAGTAACAACTTGTTACTCCAAATGTAGAAAAATAAAGTATTTATAGAGTAAAAGTTTAAGGCGCATTAAGGTATCTGAATGTTAAACCTGAGTTATGAACTTCCATCATGTCTCTGATCATTATTATTATTTCATCCATATTCAATAATTATCAGCTGATTTCACAGATCATCACTTTGGTATAGTTCACATTTCATAACATTTCCTTTAACAAACATCATGTAAATATACTTAGTAGATAATAATCCAGTTGAAGGTCTTATTTAGAGACTCGTCCTCTATGTCCTCCTGAGATATTCTGAGCTGCATCAGATGATTGTATAACAATAACAATATTCACAATGTAATCAACTCCTGAGTTTAAACCATTCAAGCTGAGTTCATATATAATCATCAGCTGGAAATATAACATTTAGCATCATGAGGCTTCATACGGCCGAGCAGAAAACAATCATTTAATATTCCCTCCATATCAAATGGATTATTACCAAACAGAAGACCTGTTGAAGAGCTCTCTACACCTGATTAGAAGATATTTGGGGGCTGCTCCATCTGCTGATATTTACAACTAAAGAAACATAATTTCCTGTTTAAAGCTTGCTGTAATATATCAGCTATGAGTACAGCTGGGCTGAAGGAATGGATTACATTTGTTCATTTAATGGAGCAAAGTATTTCTGTGTACTGCTGCTGAGTTTATATTGTCTGAACATCTCTGTGTCGGCTCTTAAAGAACATTTTGACTGACTTTTATGTGAGCACAATTTTCAGGTATCAAATAAGTACCCCAACTTTGTTTTTTTTTACTTAAGAACAATTAATTCATAATAAAAGTACTTTTAGTTCTCTAAAGGTCCATTTTAGCAGGCGGTCCTCCTGATCTCCTGTCGTTAAATCTTTTATATTTCAGGACACCAACCACTGCAGCAGTTACAAGAAGCAGAACAGCTGCTGCCAGTCCAAGGTATCGGCCTCCAGGAGAGGAGTTTCTATTCTCAGAACCTGAAGATGAATAAACATATGAGTCAGTAAATGTGTGATAGTTGAATTTCAGCCTGCATGAACGTTTTGTAGCCTAAACACAGAAGCTTATATTGACTATTGATATATGTGCTGCGAGCGTCTGCCCTGGCATTGTCGGCAAACTTTTTATTTTATTTTTATTTTTTACTTCATTGATTGTCAAGTTTCCAATTGACTGAAGATATGTTATTGTTACATTATGTTGTTAATAATTGTTTTAAATTTGACATTGTAGTGTGGTACATTGTATTTTATTTGTATTGTATTGTATTTACATACAAAGGTCAGATATTATATTGCATAAAGTCTAGTCTAAAAATAAATAATAATGTAAAAATCAAGAATCAAATCGAACCGTGACTTTAGAATCGAAAATGTAATCGAATCGAGGATTTGGAGAAACTACACATAACATATACAAGTACAATATTGACTGTTATTATTTGTTCCCAGTCAAAAATTGCTCTTGATAAATGTGTATCCATGAGAGCTGACTGTTGAGCTGAACTGTTACCTTCTTTACCAAGAAAAGAGGTAAAGGTGTGTTTTGGTTTTTTACCAAGGTGAGGGGATGTCCCGCCATAATCTACCTTATGTAAATCTTACTAAAACTAAATATGATTTTACCCAGGAAAGAAAATAGGACTAAAAATAAAATAAGATTATTGAAGTTTTACTGCAGATGTTCTAAGAGATTATGGGTATGTTTAAACTATTAGAGATTGAATAAGGAATGATGGGTATCAGTAGTTGTAGTAGATGGGAATATTTTTAATTTAAGCTAAGGGAGTTTTTATAAAATGTAAATAAAGACAACAGAGCGTATGAAGTCTAATTAGTGCAGGACATAAGTGATTGCTGTAGTAAGACTGTATTCATATATATTTATGTAGCTTTATATTTTCATTGTATTTTCTATTGTATTTCTGATAAAACGCACATGAATTCCAAAGCACCTGTATGGCTCTGTACCTGTGCTAATGGCAATAAATATCTAATATCTGATGTTGATAAAAGCATCATCAGCCTGCAGGCCAAGTTAGATAACTTATATATCCATCCTTAGAACCTGAAGATGAATAAACATATGAGTCAGTAAATGTGTGATAGTGGAGCAGCTCTTCATCCTCTCTGATGTTAGAAACTGCAGCTACAACCTGATACTCAGAAAAACTCACTGAGAGAGACTCACTCACCTGGCTCTGTAACCTGCAGACGGATGGTTCTGATTGGCTTAGAGTCAATGATGGCTCTCTTTTTACATCTTGAACCACCTATTGCAACTCGACACTTGTATGTTCCAACGTCGATGCTTCTCACATTCTTCAGAATTAAAGACACGTCTCCGTCCTTCAGATCTCTGTCCACCAGCTCCACCCTGTCCTTAAAGGATGGATGCTGGTTGTCTGTATCGAAGTGTCCATCTCTGTATAAGAGGACGTTACCTGGCCTCAGGTCAGATCTGCTCCACTCCACAGCTCTGATGGAGGAATCAGCAGCCTGACACGGCAGAATGGCATCCTATCCAGGGCGTTACCACAGGTTGGTCTGAAAAACAATAAAAACCTACTATTAATAATAAAAAGTCATGTTATTTCAACAGTTCTCTACAGGTGTGTCCCTCCATCCAATCTTTAAGGACACCAATTTTCTTTGTGAATGAATAATGTATCGTAAATAAATAAATGTTCTTCCTTCAAATACAGGGGGCATCAGTCAGTTCACCCCTATGTTAGATTCCCATAGAGGCAAGCAGACTTTTATTTTGAAAGGCCGTTATTTCATGGAATGTGGATGTGGAAGTTCCCTTGGCCCCCACATCATCACATCCCCTTCACCATACCCCCACATCATCACATACCCTTCACCATACCCCCCCATCATCATCAATGGGGATTTCCCTGTTCTTTGTAATATGTAAACCACATTGGACCAGAAAACAACTGTGAAATCCCCCTCTATTGCACTTTCACAAATAGAATAAAGCTTCCACAAATCTGAAACTGTGTTTTTAAGAATCTTTAGCCTCTCTAGGATAATTTAGTCCAGATTTGACAAGTCTAGGTACATATTGCTGAACAGGCCTACAGGGCAACGGCTTAGGGGCCCAAAATGTCAGGGGCCTCCTGGGCCTTCAGCTGAAAAATGTCACTTAACGAGACAGCAACCAACCATGATTAAACAGAAGTGCTAATAAACAGTATATTCATATAGCTTTCAGTACTGTTAATGCTCTAAGCAGCATTCTTGGATTGTGATGTCGGGGTTGGTGAGGTTGTCCTGACTTTCCAACTCAGAAATCAGACTTTAGGGGCCGTTCCAGTTAAAAAGTCTGACTCGGAACTTGTAAAAGTCAGACTCCTCAGTTCACCTTTGGCAATGTTTTTGATGTTTCTTTTTGTCACTTTTTCCAATTTATTTGGTCACTTTTTTCAGCATTTAAGAAAAGTTTTTATCGATTCTTTTTCTGCATTTTTGTAGCTTTTTCCAACATTTGTCACTTTTTTCAATGTTCTTTTGTCATAGTTCTGATATAGAAAGTTTTGGTAAAAGTAAAAAGGACAACAGGAGGGTTAAAACTTGAATCAGTGTCAACTAGAAGGAAACATAGTGAACTAAACAAAGAGATAAATATGCTTAAAATGTTATTTGATCTGATGATATTAAAAAGTTGACATCTAAACAAACATAGAAGAATTCACAGCAGAATCTAAACAACGATCCACCAACACCCTACATCTACAAGCCAAAGTAGAACAAAGAAGATTGAAGCTTCGCTGACTTTTAATCCAAAAACCACTATCTCAGTTTGGTCTCCGTTTAATTTAAGAAAGTTTTGGCACATCCAATTGTTGATTTGTTCAATGCACTTTGTCCTCCTCACAGCTCAGAGAGACAGACTGTCCTTCAAACAGCTGAGAGCTGCTGAGACTCACAGTCAGAGAGGCTGGAGGGAGGAGGATTTGGTGGTTAAAAAATTTACATTTTCAATTCCCACTTGCAGTAATTTATGCTTGCTCCCAGGACGCTCCAGTATCTTTACATTATTGTATATGATGTTTTCATCTTTCTCGTTTTCTACCTTAATATAAAACAAGTATCTCTACATCAAAGCTACTCAGAGTTTCAACCAGTTCGGATGTGGTTAACCATCTTTGTATTCTGGGGGAGTTTGTGTGCACAGTTCACCATCTGTTTTGTTAAAGACGCCCCGATCAGATCAGTTGTGTATTTTTGTCATTCTTGCTAGTCAACAACAGAACCACCAGTTTTTTCAACTCATGCTGCTCCTGAAAAACGAAAGGGCAAACTGCCCCACGCCACTTAAACACGCCTAGGGCCCAACTGTTCTATCTTGAAAAACAAGTGTACTGACCTTGGTTTGTTGTGCAGCTCAGCAGTGAGATCAGAACTGAAGAGAAATCAACCTTGGGTTAGTTTGAGTTGGTGATACGAGACATTCAAAGTTTAAATAATAAATGAAAAGAACACTAAAAACTGGCAGCAAAAGCATTTACATTTACACAACCTTTCAAGATTACTTGCATAATTCCTTCTCATAAACTGTTGTTCTCATAAAATGTTATGTTTACGTTCAGGAGCATTATTAAGTTTTTAAAAACTAACACAGTTTACTTACAGAGCAGCCACAGTAGAGATGTTTCCTCCATCCTGAGACTTTGGGAAGTGAGACTTATTGAAATGTGTCATTAAGTAATAGTGTGTGTGTGTGTGTGTGTGTGTGTGTGTGTGTATGTGTGTGTGTGTGTGTGTGTGTGGTCATTGTTTTAATGCCTGAGGTGAAGGTTATCTTTTCACACAGATACACAATGTTGATTTGAATTTGTCATATATTCATTAGTAAATGACTTGATGATGATGTTCAAGCTGTATCTTCCTGTAGATGGCCACGGTTTAGTTGAGAGGAAGTGAACCGGGAGTGGTTTTGTACCTGCGTCTCTGACAGCTCGCCTTTGTTTAACCACAGAAATGTGCTCAGAAAGAGACTCAAAGGAAGATACTGTGTAGCTGCACAGTATAAAACTACACCAGAATCAAGAATCAGGTCTGCATTAAGCAGGTAGTGTTGCAGGTTTACCTGGAGCTCTGTCCCCTAAAACGCACCAAAAGGCTCGGCAGCTAACAAACAACAGAACTATCCCGCCGCCAGACACACATCACAGTGAAGACACCACACTTCCTGTTTCCTCCCAGTCAGGGTTTTTCAGAATAAAAGTTTAAAATGAAAGAACGCTGCCCCCCGGAGGTCAGGAGGGGAAACAACAGATACACATTCAGTTAATGAATCAGTTAGTGGTGGCCTGGAACTGAGTACATTTACTCAAGTACTGGACTTAACTCAAGTATTTTCCCCACTACATCTCAGAGGGAAATATTGCTCTTTTTACTCCACTACATTTATCTGACAGCTTTAGTTCTGCTGATTCAGGAGCAGTCACAGTATTGTTCACATTCGTTATTCTTCAACTTCTCTTTGAACGCCTCTAACTTCTGCATACTTTCAGCTACAAAAAAGCATTCAAACTAGGGCTGTCAAACGATTACATTTTTTTAATCGCGATTAATCGCATGTTTTATCACATGATTTAAATTCTATTATTTTGCATTTCAGAACTGTTTTTAAGTCCATATTAACAATGGGAAGCCGTTCTTACCAGAGGATCTTGATTGGGAATCAAATGAATACAAGATTTGTATTTGTTTATTATATATTTAATCTAGTCACACATTTGAATTTAACAATAACTTCAAATGCACCACGAGGCTGTAGTTTACCAGTTTCATTGAACGCACCGTCTGTGTTGTTTCTCCGACGGCAGCTGCAGATTGTTACATCCCGGTGTTGAATCCTCTACAGTAAAACACAGTCACACTTTACACCGTTTAGTGTTAGCTGTCAGCATTTTAACCCTGTTTAATCCAGCTACTAGCTAGTGGTAGGCTAACGTTAGCTGTTGTTGAGTATAGTGTTAACTAGCTAGCGGTAGGCTAACGTTAGCTGCTGTTGAGTATAGTGTTAACTAGCTAGCGGTAGGCTAACGTTAGCTGCTGTCGAGTATTGTGTTAACTAGCTAGCGGTAGGCTAATGTTAGCTGCTGTTGAGTATTGTGTTAACTAGCTAGCGGTAGGCTAACGTTAGCTGCTGTTGAGTATAGTGTTAACTAGCTAGCGGTAGGCTAACGTTAGCTGCTGTCGAGTATTGTGTTAACTAGCTAGCGGTATGCAGCATCAGAGAGAAGAGCAGACATATCAGTGGCACCAGAATGAGGCACTGAAATCCGCGTTGCTATTCCTGCAGCAGCAGGATGTGTTAGGAGGAAGTACGGCAAAATAGTATCCTGTTAGGCACGACGCAAAGCCGACTGAAGTGAAAATAAATTAATAAATGGCGGCATGCGATTAATACAATTAAAAAAAATGAACGCATTATGCTCGACCCTTAATTGCATCGCTATTAACGCGTTAATGCTGACAGCCCTAATTCAAATATCAAAATATTCAGCTCTTTAAGCACATGATGGGTCAATTGTTTTCTGCTATTTATAATTTTTAAAATAATACGTTTTTTTACATTTTTATTTAACATTAGAGACTGTTCGTTATTTAATTAAGGGCCCACCGGAGGATTTTTGGGATCTTTAGTCAAAACAGACTTGACTCTCCCTTTGCCAGCAATACATTTTCTATGACCCTCCCCACCAGTCTATTGAATCCTTCTGTACTGGTTCGTGCTTGGCAAACATGTGCAGCCCATTGTTTTTATACAGCCATGACATACAGGAGTTAACCTCTGCTTTCTCATCTTATACATCCCACTCCTCTGTTATGGTGGGGGGGCCATTTCAGTAGATTTACTCTCTAACATTGTTGTGAAAACACAATAAGCATGGAAACTAAATGCACACTTCCTGCATTACTTCAAATACTAAGTTACTCCTCTAGTAAACCAGTATTCACATGAAATAAAACAATATGTGTAATTGAGACCATTCAACAAAGCACACTGGGTAATTTCAAATCACCGGGACCAAAAGGATATTTGAAGAGTATACTACGTATTGGCGCTAGAAATCACATTTGCTCTAGAATCTTTGCTAGTGTCCTCTAGAGGCATAGGCCGAGTTTGGCATTCAGCCAGAGGAGGCAAAAAAAGAAAAAAGCTCATTGTAGCAGCTGAGACCGCCTACCACTTGGGGAACACAGCACGAGCACATATGGACAAAACAAACATGCTAAATAAACATGTAGGTTTATTTTTAAAGCAGATTTTAAATTACGTTGTAACAATGTAACAAGTCGCCCTTATGAAATCCGATCGCGGCACGGCTGTCTTTGAACGCAACAGACAGACGGTGACGGGATGCACCGACACTTACATACTAAAATGTAACAGTGACCAATTAGTGTTGGACCTCCAGTCTGTTGAGATGCCTCTCCAAAACACAGAAACCAAGCACAATCACACCATGAAACGTTAAGGTGCGTCCCATTCACCATCAGCTCCAAACAGGTGACCGAGGCCTCTCCACTTCGCCGTTTAAACAAAGTGGAATAAACGTAGAAAAGTCCAAATCTACACAAAACACACAATTAGTAAGCTGACATCACATTTATATACACAGCATTTAGGAAACCTTTATTCCAACGTTGGCACGGCAAGATGTCCAGATTAGTGCAACAGTAAGTTTAATTTTTTCTATCATCAGCCAGGTAATCATTTTTTTACTAAATCAGTATATGAAATCAGATGTATAACCTACCACCATTTAGTTGTTTTGTGGTATTTAAAATATTTATAAAATATCTGGTCAAGCCAGACGTAATTATTTCACTCATTTTTTTAAACAATGCAATTACCCGTTTCAGCCCCCCCGGCAGTGCTCCCCGTCCCTCAGCAAACTCCCCGTATGGGTCAGACCCATCTGGTAGCGGGGGCCGAGACTGAGCGCTACATGGAAAAATATGCACCAAACAAGCCACTTTGAAATGTTGCTGTTTTCATGAATAGGGTACAAAAGTTGGGTGACCCCCCAGACTAAAAAATGTTGGGTGACTTATGCTGTAATACGTACTTTGAACTGCGTGTTGCAAGAGTTGATTGCAATATATGATCTCAACACTAGATGGGAGAAATTCCTACACATCGGACCTTTAAGCTTTAGCTATTTAGCTTTTCAGCATTCACAAGCCTTTTCTGCAGGAAATGCCTCTCTACTTACTTTTCAAAAGACAGTTTGTCCCTTCCTGTCCAATAAAAACCATGTATCTCCAGATGTGTGCTGATGTTGAATGTTTGTGATAAACTGAAGGATGATATGGAGTCATAAGAGTGTCATAAAGAAGAATACGCCTGTAAAAAATTAAGAAACTTAATGTTAAAGTTCAATTCTATTCAGTTTATTAAGAAGAGGACAGAGTAAATTAATAAAACAAATGATTATACATGGGTTAAATGACAGAATTAGCCAAAAGATCGCAATCTCCCCCCCGAATACAACTAGCTGTTCTCATGTGTTTAATCCACTTTAGAACCCTGTGGGATACCAGGAGCGATATGTTGACAGGGGGGCCATTTCCTAACCAACACTGTGCTCCTCCTAATGCATGTGTGTCTATGGAGGCAGAAGGTCTATCCACAATTCAAATCATCATTTCTTACGGTTCACTACAAAGCCAGACATGTATTCATAATACAGGATACTTGGTTAAATTAAAATGTGGGTTTTCTTACAAAAGTTTTTGTTCAAAATATTTTGTAGCTATAGGGCCCTATTTTAATGATCTGAAAACGCGAAACGCAAGTAGCTTTATGGGCGGCTCTCCGGCGCCGTTTCTATTATACCTGTGGGATAAATGACTCTGTGTTGATTCTGTTGTCGATGTTGCTGCGGCCTCTCGGGCGCATCTCCTCAAGTCTGGAGAGGATTGCTGCAGCCATGCAGCGTAGGCCTCCAAACGCACCACCTGCTCCTGTTGTGCCCCTTCCTCCTCCCCCCACTCCATCTCCGTCCACCCGCTCCACCAGGAGCACATCGCGCAATGCCACTCCCAGATCCTGCCGGAGTGTCCAATCCTGCCGTAGTTCAACATCAGGTCTCCTATTTCCTCATTTATGTCAACACATCCATGATTTATGGAAATGTTGTGTATGGAAATGTTTGTGGCTTGTTGTGTAAAACACAAAAAGCCACAAAGAATCCTGCGACTTTTTGAGGACTGTACTGTAAAGTGCCTCCTGACCTATACAAACACCTGAAGCGCATTTTCAGTAATGTTTTTCCTTGTAATTATGTATGGTTTGCAAAAATGGGAACTTCTGCGTCCGTGTAGATGAGAGAAGCAAAGTGTATGTGCGTTGTGCACATGCTACATTATGGCCAAGCATGCGCCCCTAAAATAGCATCTGAATAATGCGCCACTGACTTTAGACTAGGTCTTTTCCTGGTCTGTGGCGGAATTCTTTTCTGAAAAAACAAAATAGCACTAGGGAACGTTTGCGCCGGAACACGCCTCCTCTTTTTGCTGAACCGCCCCCAGGAGCGCAAGTTCATTCCCTAATTTACCGACGTGCGTCTGTGGAGGGAAAAGTCCGCTGTGCTTCGGGTGCAAAATAGGAATGATACATGCGTCGGTGTACAAAGTCAATTGCGCTGGGTGTAAGATAGGGCCCATAGTGTATCGAGGGTCTGGAAAAAAAGCCTCCGATGACACACAAAGCGTCATCCGAGGCATTTTTTGCCCAGAGTCTGTGGACTACAGCCAGCTAGTTCTGCATGTTTTCAACCCGCCCATAGGGGGTGGGACTGTCGTCTATACCCGAAGCTTGCTGAAGCAAGCCGAGTGTCAGCCATCTTGGAGCTTCGATAAACAGGCTCTGTCTTTTCAGCAGCAAACTTTTACAACAATTATGTGTATTCACACTACCGCACATGTGTACCACCGGGATACATTGGTACAGATCGGAGAATATGCAGGAAACTTTATTACAGACGGAATACTCGACACACTACGCGAGCTTCGACTGCTACGGAGACCAGCACCTCAGCTTGCGGTCTCGTTCTATGCCGCTAGCCGGTAAGGGGACATCCTCAGCGGTGTGCGTGAAAGCAGAAACGAGCTAGGAGTTCGAGTTAGGTGGAAAGCTAACAATAGCCGGCCACCTGTTCCCTCAATCCCTGCTGGCAAGTGTCCGCTCATTAGACAACAAACTGGACTACATCCAACGTGAGTTCAGAGACTGCTGTGTTTTTGTTGTTGTGGAAACATGGCTGAACAACAGTGTACCGGACTACCCAGCTACCAGGCCTACTGCTCTGTCACCGGGTAAGACTAGTGGAGGAGGGCTGTGTTAACACGGACTGGTGCTGGTATCCAACTAACTGCTAACTGCTGGAGGAGTTTGTGACTGTTAAATGCCGACCATTCTACATTCCACACAAATTTACGGCTGTGTCAATACTGTGTTTACAGCCCACCAAGCGCTAATGCTAGTATGTGTTAGCTGAACTTTACGGAGCCTATGTGTGTGCACTAAATGTAGCCTGTTTCATATGTCGTTTTTATAGAATGTTTTAATATAATTTAAATGTGTAACACCACTTGAGCCACGGTGAAACGTTTTGTGTATATAGTTGAAATGACAATAAAACACACTCTAGTTGAGTTGACTGTCTGTCTGTCTGTCTGTCTGTCTGTCTGTAAGCGGTAGGCGTGGCTTGGGAGTGGCCTCATAAAGCAGCGAAGCAAGTGCATTCTGGGATTTGGTGTCTTTCATCAACATGAGGCAAAAACACATTTTCTGGCATTTCTCGCCCTAGAAGGGACCAATTTCTAAAAATATAATTACATTTCTGATTTATAGATATATTCATCTTTCCAACGGTGAAATATCCCTTTAATTCAGTATCAGGACAGTAATTTAGCTTTCGGTTAACTTAAAAGAAGGATTAATGTTACCTTTTGTGATATTAAATTCAACACTTTCATAATAGTTACATATTGTAAAACACATTTTTCATCTGTGAAATGTTATTCCATGTCGTTTTGGTTAGCATTTCTTTTACATCAACATCCAAAAGGAGTACAAAAATCTTTTTCTGAGTCTTTAAGATCAGCTGTCTGTCCCAAGATGGCGGCAGCACAGACGCAGTTTAAACACATCAACTGTTCAAGTCATTTTTTAAGCAGCAGCAGCAGACTGTTGTGATTAAAGCAACATTAGTTAAATAGCGCTAGCAGTTAAAACCTGAACTCTAAATAACGCTAATTTTGAGCGGAATTAATCCCTTCAAAGGGAGGGAGCGTAATATGGAGTCGTAACCAAGATAACATCCACGCTGTTAAGAAGCTGAAGTTACTGCTGGTCAGCCTTCAATGTGGAGAGAAGATCAGAATATAACAACTCAGCTATCAGGGCATGAGGAGGAGGCAGCAGGAAACAGCTTGGCTCTGAAACATCTTCACTACGAGGCAGTGTGAAGGCGCTGGTGAGATTTAAGGGGACCACTCTGAGAAAAGGTTTTCCCACATTGTTCGCACCAGTACGGTTTCTCTCCAGTGTGAACATGTCGGTGGCTTAGAACTTCTCCTGGAGTGGTGAACGTTTTCTCACATATATCACAGCTGTGAGGTTTATCTCCATTGTGAATGCGCTGGTGAGATTTAAGGTTAGCACTTCGAGAAAAAGTTTTCCCACAATGTTCACACCAGTACGGCTTCTCTCCAGTGTGAACACGTCGGTGGCTTTCTAGGCTACCACTCCGACTAAATGTTTTTCCACATTGATCACAGCTGTACGGCTTCTCTCCAGTGTGAATGCGTTGATGGATTTTTAGGCTATCCTGTCGTGCGAAAGTTGCCCCACATTGATCACAGCTGTACGGCTTCTCCCCAGTGTGAATGCGTTGATGGCTTTTTAGGGTTCCCTTTTGTGTGAAAGCTGCCCCACATTGATCACAGCTGTGCGGCTTCTCTCCAGTGTGAATGTGTTGATGGAGTTTAAGGTTAACCTGAGTTGTGAAAGCTGCCCCACATTGATCACAGCTGTGTAGATTCTCTCCAGTGTGAATGTGTTGATGATTTTTTAGGGCATCCTGTCGTGTGAAAGTTGCCCCACATTGATCACAGCTGTACGGCTTCTCTCCAGTGTGAATGCGTTGATGGTGTTTTAGGGCATCCTGTCGTGTGAAAGCTGCCCCACATTGATCACAGCTGTACGGCTTCTCTCCAGTGTGAATGCGTTGATGGATTTTAAGGCTACCCTGAGTTGTGAAAGCTGCCCCACATTGATCACAGCTGTATGGCTTCTCTCCAGTGTGAATGCGTTGATGGAGTTTTAGGTTACCCTGTTGTGTGAAAGCTGCCCCACATTGATCACAGCTGTACGGCTTCTCTCCAGTGTGAACTCTCTGATGAATCTTCAAATATTTTGATGTTTTGAAGGATTTGTCACAGTGCTGACAGTGGTGACGTTTGGGTCCCTCTCCTCTCCGTTTCTATAGCAACAAACAAATACAGAGAGAGTTAGTGAACAACCTTCTTTAAACCCTGGACTTGCTCTCACTCCCAATTTTGACTCTTCATACCATCATTTATGACAAAATGAAGGAAAATGTGTGCCGGCTGTAGACATGTTATTATGGAAACAAATGTACTCTTCATAACTTTTATAATTTCCTAAATATTCTAAAATTTTCAAGCAAGTTTCCCCATTCAAATGCATTTCTGCTGAGTGGCGCACGTGCCCGCTTGCGGTGTGAAGCACGCGTCTACGCTATTCTTGGACGTGCACTCTACTATCACAGCTGATGGATGGCTTTTTGTACACGCTCTGAAACGGACGTGAAAATATCACACTTTCTCTGTAGTCTACGGTTAGCTAGCTACCGTAAATGAAGGCTGCTTTTAAAATGCCATATTTTCCCTCTGGGCTCACCAAAACGGACGTGAAGGCATATAAACCATTCACTGCACATGATCGCTAGTAAACATATTACACTTGCTCTGCTAGGCTATCGTTCAGGACAAGACCCTTACAAGATAATTGTCTGCCCTTTCAAACTACTGTGTGTACAGGCCTCTCGGACACCATCTGAGAGAGTCTTCTCCTGTGCAGGACATGCCATAAGTCAGGAGAGGTGTCGTATCTCTCCAGAGAAAGCAAATATGGTAATTTTTCTGCAAAAGAACTGCTAAAGTTTGAAGCTGGTTGGCATACAAACTCAACATTTATTTTGTTGTTACTTATTAATAGTGTAACTGTAATTTATCAAATTATTGTAGTTATTTGTAAGGTGACTTAGGTTTACTTATTATATATTATAGTATTATAGTACTTTAAAACATTAATATATTGTTAAATTTAAATAATTTTCAAAAAAAAAAAAAACCTCCATAAAAGAGCCTTTCTTTGATGTATGTTTTTCAAGAATCGGTTCGGCATCGGAATCGTTTTAAAAGTACCGGTACGGCATCAGAATCGTAAAAATTCAAACAGTACCAAATCCTAATGATTTAAAAAAAATTGGAAACTTTTAAGAAACCAATTTTAAAACATCTATAAACATGACATTGATAGATCGGCCAGATATTCCTAACACTTTGTTAAGGGTTACTAGTTGGTTTGTAAACCATAAATAGTGTCTGGATGGTATTTATAAAGTTGTGACTATAATACTTTGTGAAATAGTTAATAAATACTTCGTAAACCATCTATAAACATTATCTGGATGGCTATTGTAAAGTTGCGTCTGTTTTTGATAATAATTATTATTATTTTATGATTATTACTATTATTACTATTATTCATAGTAAGTGCTTTGTAAAGCAATGATAAATGTTTTGCCCTTCATTAAATTATATTAAAAAAATCATCTATATACATATATATGTATATATTAGGGGTGTCAAAATAACGCGTTCATTTCGATTAATTAATCTGAGAAAAAATAACTCATAAAAAAAAATAAGGCAGATTAATCCATTCCATATTGACGTTTGACCCGGAGCCGCTCTAGCCCCATTGGACTGTAAAATGAAGGAGGAGACGAGAATGTTCTGCCTGGATCATTAATTGGAACATTTACTTATAAAAATCTTCTTCCTGAATAGGGTTGGGTACCGAAATCCGGTGCTAATACGGCACCGGTGCCTTCACGACCGGTATCTACCAGACCAAATAGCAACACTGATTTCGGCGCCTCATTTCGGTGCAACTGATATATCTGTGCTTCTCTCTGATGCTCTGAAACAGACTTTACAGGAAACAGAAACATTGCTGCACTTGACGCTAGTTAACACTACTAGCGTTAGCCTACCGCTAGCTAGTAGCTGGATTAAACACGGTAAGAATGCTGACAGCTAACGCTAAACGGTGTAAAGTTTGACTGTATTTCACTGTAGAGGATTCCAACACCGGGATGTAACAATCTGCAGCTGCTGTTGTCGGAAAAACACAGACTGGTAATTTACAGCCTCGTGGTGCATTCAAAGTTGTTAAATTCAAATGTGTGACTAGATTAAATATATAAAACAAATACAAATCTTAAAATCAAGTTCACAAAGTCACTTTCTTTGCATTCGTTTGATTCCCAGTCAAGATACACTGGTTGTTGGAAAAACACAGACATTCAGTTCAATGAAACTGATAACCTACAGCCTCATGGTGCATTCAAAGTTATTGTTAAATGCCCTTTTCCCATCTGGTGGTTGTTTTTCTCATTCAACAGCAATTTACTAGTGAAATAAGTTATTGTTATAGTTATTACATTATTATTAAATCATTTAATTTTGACCATATGGCCTTAGCAATAAACAAGTGCTACGTGCCCTTCTTTTTTTCTTCTTAACTTTCTTAAAAAGTATCGGTTAAGGCACCGGGCAAAAATGATGTATGCGATTAATTTAGATTAATTAATCACAGAGTACGTAATTAATTAGATAGATAGATAGATAGATAGATCGATTGACAGCCCTTGTATATATAGATAGATAATATAAATAGATATTTTTATTTATATAATTTAACGAAGAGCAAAAAATGTATCTAGACACTGTTTATGGTTTACAAACCAACTAGTAACCCTTAAAAGTTAAAATATTTTAATCATTACGCGATACCTAATATAGTATATGAGGGATATGTGTGTAACAATAAACTGTTAATTTACAGCACTACTAATAATTAGTAAACATTATTAATTATAATGTTATTGTTTGTTAACAGTAAAATGACAGTTTACTAAAGATTAATTAACTATCAATTTACCATCTATTAATGATGGTTATTATAAAGTGTTACCGATACTATTTCACAGTGGAGGAGGATGTTCATCTCTGTCTGACCCAGCTGGTGGCCACTGAGCCTGTATTTAGTCAGGATCCGTCTCTTCTTCGTATCTCTGACAGTGTGCAGATAATCTGTCAAATAACTATTTTGTCTACTTTGTTTGCTTTCTCCAATGTTCTAAATATTGGTCATCTGAGTGATTCATAAGAAGCTCATCCCTGTGTATCAACGGATGTCCAGTGACAGCCTGCTCAAGCACATGCAGCATGGAGGCACTCAGAATGCCAACGCATGCCTCAACTCGGTCATATGGGCCTGATGTCCAAAAACAGTCTTTGTGGGGAATAGCAGGGTTGAGACTGCAGCCAGTATGGCTATTTCTATATTTAATGAGGGTGCCTCTGCCATGCTGGCTGTGATGGAGAAATTGTGGCTTCAGAGCACAGTCGTGACTGTCAATGCAATGAAGGATGACGACATGGTTAGGATCTCAAAAGCCAATACTGTCCATTCCGCCAGTGCAAAGCAGAGCCATAAAAGTATAAGCACAGCCAAAAAAGTGAAAATACACCAGCAGGAGATGGAGGAGGGTCCTACATATGGTGCAGGCATGGATATGTAGACTGTAAGCTAACTTGGGGGAACTAGGCTGTGTAGTCTAGGCCTGTCGCGATAGTCAATAAATCAATTAATTCCATTTGCATGTTTTTTTGTTTTCCTTGTCTCTCTCTCTCTCTACCAAAGAGACTGGAGGACCACTCTCGGTTCCTTAGCGTAACGAGGAGTGAACCCTCTTGTCAGTCGCATGGTCTTTGTGAAGGGAGGTGGGACTGCTGGCGGAGAGACAGAGAGACAGAGAAAATGCTTATTGTTAGAGCGGGGCTTCCCACAGCACTTTGCAGTTAAGGCGCAGTCAAAAAAAAGAAGTATGAGCGATATCCGCCGTGTTACTCGGCGTCCTGTTTTCTCCCTTTCATTTCAAAGCACACAGTTGACAACCTGCAGGTGGAGGCGGTGGAGACAGGCTCGGACATACACGCCACGGGCTGCTGTGGACTTGTCAGTCTCGCAAGTGCTTTCAGGAAAGTTGCTGCATGTGTCCGACAATGCACAGAACATTAACGGTACAAGCCTACAGCTGTTTGATGAAAAGTTTTTCTTTTAATAACTTTTCATCTTTAAGGTGTTGAGGTGGTACAGACCAAGTTTGAAGTCCATCGGATGAAATCTCTAGGAGGAGTTCGTTAAAGTACAACATGTGGAAATGGCCAAAATCTTCTTCAAAAATCAAAATGGTGGGCTTCCTGTTGGGTTTAGGGTATGGCTCCAATGACGTTTGTTGTACATCTTGACATGTTACATATGTGTACCAACTTTCGTGAGTCTACGTTAAACGCACTGCAAGGGCTCAATTTATTTAACTTTGTAGGGGGCGCTAGCGAGCCATTTTTGTGCACCTATTCCCGAAACCCTTAAAATATGTAAATCTTCACCAGACTTGATGCGACCGTCAATTTTGGTGAGCTTTTTGAATATGATAAGCCAATTCATTTGGTGTAATAATAATAATAATAATAATAATAATTCCTTCAGTTTCAATAGGGCCTTCGCCGCTGTCAGCGCTCGGGCCCTAATAAATCATCTAAAAAGATGTATTGTCTCTGACCAGTCTGCCGTTGTTAGAACCATTATAGAAACACGTATATAAGATTATATATATATATATATATTATCCTTCATCAGTGACTTCATTTAAAACACATTTCAAGCTTTATCAGCCTTCTCTGTAGCTCGTCTGTTATTGTCTTTTTTCTCTTCTAGCTTTTTTAAAATCATTTACAGGCCTTGCGTATATATCTTCTATCCTATAGATATGGCTACGATTAAACTGGATCACAGCAGTAAAAACCTTGTTTATTCAAGGAAACAACTGTTCAGACTGAGGACAATGGGACACGCCGGCATTGTGCACCCCATCCCAGAGGAATTGAGGCGTTACTAACGCGGATGCAGAGCCAGAGCTAGCGTGAAGGCTAGGCTACTGAGGAAGAGGTGGAGGTTTAAGCCGTCTATTCCTTCGTGTGTGATGGGGAATGTAAACTCACTGGCCAACAAGACGGATGAGCTGGGTGCCCTAGTGAAGAATGTTAGGTTAGGGAGTGCAGCCTCATGTGTTTCACTGAGACCTGGCTTAGTCGGAATATCACAGATGCTAACGTGGAGTTACCCAGCTCCAGTATCGTCAGAGTGGACCGGGACCCCAAGCTAAGTGGCAAGCGGAAAGGTGGGGGCCTCGCGCTGTTCATCAACAATAGATAGATAGATAGATAGATTTCTGGGACTCTGGAGTAACCTCTTTCCTTCACTCACCTCCTCCTTCTTCCTCCTCTTGCTCCCTCGCTCCTCTGAGTCTCCCGAGGCCTCACTGACAACTTTCCTCTTGCCCTCCTTCTTTTTCTCCTCCTTCTCCTTGTGTTTCTGCATGTACTCGGTGATAAGGTCGGGGCAGTCCAGGTTGTCTTGTGGCTCCCATGTGTTATCCTCACTGGAAAGGTGAGTGTAGACAGAAGAAAATCTCCTCAGGCTTTGTTTTTTAGGCAATACATTCTCACTCTGATTGTTAATTCATATTATTCCTTTTTTTATTGCCATTTTGTAAGGTTAATGGCAGGTCTGCAACTTAGTGTCAAAATACCAAACCTTCAACTTTGAGGGCATGATACAATGCAGACATTTATGCTGTAGATTATTTGCAATTTGTAAATGAACAAGATAAAAAATTATATATATATATATATCTATACAGTATATCTCTCAGGAACAAGAACACCAAGTATTAATATTATAGACTCATACTTACTCTGAGAACCCCTTCCATTTCAGCAGAAACTCTACTCTTCCCTTCATCACTCTGCGGTCCAAAACCTTCTCCACCACATACTCCTCCTCCTCCTCCTTTTCCTCCTCCTCCTCCTCTTCCTCCTTCACTGCTGCAGGAGTTGCTGCAGGCTGCTCCTCCTCCTCCTCCTCCTTCACTGCTGCAGGCTGCTCCTCCTCTTCCTCCTCCTTCACTGCTGCAGGCTGCTCCTCCTCTTCCTCCTCCTTCACTGCTGCAGGCTGCTCCTCCTCCTCTTCCTCCTTCACTGCTGCAGGAGGTGCTGTAGGCTGCTCCTCCTCGGCCTTCTTGCCCTTCTTTCCTGCTACGGTCGCCAGCTTGACGTCTGCTGAGGGCTCCTTTGGTAGACCCAAGGGGGAAACATGCAGAGATAATGATACAAGGGTTAGAAGAACTAATGGGAGGTGGGAGTGACTTATAGTTTACCATGTTTTACTATATTAAAATGTTCTGTTTGAATGGAGAAAATGCCAGGGCTGATGAGGTGACCAATCCATAGGACTTCAGAGTGAGAAGTATCTCCTGCATCAAAACTGAAACAACACAAAAGTCATTAACTGGAGCTACAAGCTACATGCACAGTAGCCTCAACCAACGACAGTTCATTTACCAGAAAATCACCAGATGTTCCTCGTGAGCTACACGCTGAAAATGGAAAGTTTTGAAAAACGTTTTGATGTTGCAACAAGGCAGGCCTGGTTGGTTCTTTCAGGGAATAATTGTAAAGATTTATAAAGAATACGTTTAACGTTACACCATTTTATATCTAACTGGGATGTTTTGGGAGCGATTGTGGCAGGATTGCTGCAGACGAAGTAATGTTACACAGGGTGATACACTGGTAAGAGCTAATGACGTTTAGCCATGTATGCAGCTCATTTAAACAGCTCACTTTACCGTATTGTGTCAACAGTTAACTTCATTTTATATTACCTGTGGCTAGGGTTGGGTACCGTTCACATTTTTACCGGTGACGGTACCGATACCTGAAATTTGGTTCCGGTACCCAACGGTGCCTTTTTTTTCGGTGCTTTCCCGGTATTTCTGTTGTAAAACTATTTTCAAAGTTATTTATCCTAGAGTAACTTCGCTCCGTCCGCACCTCTGTGTGTGTGTGTGTGTGTGTGTGTGTGTGTGTGTGTGTGTGTGTGTGTGTAAGCTGAGCCCTGCTCTCTGTCAACATGCAGATGGCGTTTCTTCTATCGGGGTGAAAATGTTCCACCTAGAGACTATTTAACAGAGCCAAAGTCGTTGCGTCCAGAGCTTAGCGCCGCCCAGGACTATTGTGATTGGTTTAAAGAAATGCAAACAAGCCAGAGAGTTTTATTTCTCCTATCCCAGAATGCCTGTGTGGAGGTGCCAGACCTTACTCCGCAGTGCTGTGGAGATAGGTCTGGCAATGTGAGACTACATGTACAGTAACATGCAGTTGTTTGCCTTTAACTATACTGATATGGCTGTATGCACAACGACAGACAAACAAAGGGACAAAACCTGTATCAAATCCCTGATAAAAAAATTAAAAAAAAGAATAAACAAGCCTGCCTGCCTTTAACTTCTAACAAAATCCACACACAGACCAACAGTGGATTTAATAGCAAGTACTAGCTGAATGATAGTACCAACCCCCCTGCAGGTCTAGAGAAGGGCCACAAGGCAGACATTAGATCTGAAATGGACTGGACAGTTGTCCCTTTAAAATAAATGAGTAGCATCTGTCCTCTACAACAGGAGGGGGGGGGTGGTGTCTGTGCAATAAACACTAAATATAAAATTTAAATAATAATATATTATAATAAATAAGAAAGTGCAAAACAACATTCACAGTCACTGCTTCTGGCAGAGCTGACATCTAGCATCGCTACAGGCTATGTAAATAATGCACATAAAATACAAACGTGAGCAATATATCGAATCAACAGCCACGTGCAGCCTAGCTAGCAGGTGAAGAACTCAAACAACTAAATCACCAGCTACCTTACTTTACATTTGCAAGAACTATAGACTAATACAATAACAGGCTTAAATAAACCCAAAACATAAGTTACACGACTTACAGTTCTCACGGACACACGCGCGCGATATCAACTGACTAGTTATCCTCCAGACAGCGACGGACCACGTCTCGTTTTCTTTCTCTCCTTTCGGCCGTGTGGCGCGCGTGCCCGCTCGCGGTGTGAAGCGCGTCCACGCTATTGTCCGAGATGCACTTGACGGGCTTTTGTGCAGCGGATTTTTTATTTGTTTTTGACGACCTAGTTCAGCTTAGGTGGGCCGTCCGAACTGCAAAGTGTTGCGGGAAACCCTGTACACAATAACGTTATGACCCGTTACACTAGACAGAAGGTCTGGTCTAGTTGTTCCCAAGATCTTGAAGGGAGTCAGGACAAATCCATGCACATCTACAGATTTGAGGGCATACATCACTTGCTGGATGTCTATTTGCATATTAATAAAGATTTTTTGAATACAATGCACATTGAATTTGTAATTTTTCCAACTTTCATAGCACTTCAATTGTAAAAATTGTGAGCCTGACATATTACATTTATTATTATTAACACTCCATGTTCAAAGATGTACTAGGTGTCAGTTCATTTCTTATAAGCTGCTGCCATCTAGTGGTTAACTGTGTTAAGTCTGGGGAACTTCTTAATTAATGTCTGTTTAGTAATTCATATTTGATCCTTTATTTTCTTTCCAGAAGCCATGTTTGAGCACACACACATACATGTGTTTGTGTGGGGGCGCTACTCTGTGTGAGCGACTCCTGACATGGCTCAGCGTTTGCGTGTTTTACCGTGAAGTTTTACTCTTCTACTGTATGTCATCTTTCACGTTTTGTTCGTCGGGATGTTGAGGGAAACAGCTCTTTATCTGGCCTAAACATCTACAAGAAATCCTTCATCCCCTCTGCCATAGCCATACTGAACAGCACCAAATGAACACCAGTCAGCTGATACCTCAACACCCCCATGTCTTGTTTTATATGTCTGGGTGAATGTCTCTTTGTGACTGGAGCCTAGTCAAAGAACATGTTCTGTAACCCTTGTGTAACAGACAATAAAGTATTATCTTATATATGTCATGTTTTAGGCCTATTGGCAGACATCCATTTAAAATGTAGCCAATGACATATAAAGAGCCTTTTCTCCATGTCTACTCAAGTTTCTCAGCTTGCTCTCTAGTAACATTTGGGTGGTCCAGGTCATTCACAAGGCTACTTTTACTTGTATACTTTAAGTACATTTCCAAGCCTGTACTTTGTTACTTTTACTTGAGTAAAGAAGTTAAATCAGTACTTCTACTTGAGTACAGGAAGTGAGTACTTTTGCCCTTTCTGCTGAACACTGACCTGAACATGGCTGCTATCAGAGTCCCAGTCTGCTGCTTGTCTTCTGGGGACCTCGTTGCTCCGCTGCTCCGGGTTCTGGTTGTCCTCCTCCATTCCTCTCTGGTCCTGAAATCCAGCAGAGCTCCACTGGGGCTGCTGGACTCAGTCTGGATTCTGTTCAGTACAAATCCAAGCAGCAGAGATATTCAGGAGCTGCTGTCTCCTCTCGTTTTTGGGGGTAAGCACTTTTTATTTTACTATAATTCTTTGCATAAATATTTCTTTCTACTACTATGGGCTAACAGTTAACATAGAAAGGATCAGACATGCATTTAAATGCCCTCTGCAAATACACACAAACACAGTAGTGTCCACAAACTTAGTCCAATGAGACTGCTGTGTCCAATGTTACTAGCAGGTAGAGCGAGCTACACCTGACAGGGAGGGAGAGACTGTATCACTACAGCCAGTCCAGTCTGCTCAAAGTGATGGTCTTTTTCACTAATAGGTTGCACGTAAGGGGAAAAAGTAGCTTCCACTTCAGGGACCCTATCTTGCTCCCTGTGCAGCACAGCGCAAAGCCCGATGCAAGAGTCTTTGCTAGTTTAAGACCGACGCACTTGATGATATCGTCCATCGGCACAACCCTATTTCACACAGTTTACAGACTTAAATATCTGGTTTAAGGGATGAGAACTTTCAGATCCATCTGTAATGCGTGTGCAGGTTAGTTCCCCCAACAAATGTCAACGTCTGAAACTCGTTTCTCAGCAGGCAAATTATTCAATTCATAGCTTTAAAATGCATTTTCTATTGTAGAGAGTCAGCTTACAGTAAGATTAGGCCTACCTCTCATTGGCTAACAGCTAGCCAATGAGAGCCTGGCTACCAGTATCAGCTGACAGAGGAGGTAGGAGTTCATTTTCCCATTCACGACATAACGCAAACACATATGGACCTAACATATTTTAAAAAATGAAAGTAAAAACCGGTTTTGTGTGCAGGACACCTTTAAGCCAAAGAATGGACCAAACCGGTACACTGAATTTCACCACTAGGTGTCCCACTTGTCTCAGCCAAGTGAGACTGGTGAAAAATGTCCATAATGAGAGAGTGAGGACTCCAGTCCACATGGTGGCGGTAATGTGCCTCTAAGCCAGGACTTTTTTAACCTGCAGCGAGCCTCCTACTGTAACCTCGTTGGTTTAACACACACTCAGCTTCAAATCTCAAATGTTTCCATATCGGCGGTGCACTTGTAGTTTTCTTTGAGACTAACTCTGCCATATATCATCTTGTCACTGCAGAAACACATGATACTACTTTGTAGTTAACAAACACAACTTGGGCCGTTTCCCCTCACAGTGCTACGGTGGCTGAGACGGTTCAACACAAATACAAAAGATACAACACAAACACAAAAAGATACAACACAAACACAAAAGATACAACACTAATGATTCTTGTATGTTTGAGAAGTAGACTAAGTGAAACATGGTTCCTGGTTAATTCTGATTACTGTCACTATGTGATTGACACAAATAAGTAATGTTGTTCAATATCTTTGTATTTTCATATGTATGTATACTCTGCCATTTAGGCTACGAAGTGTGTGTGTGTGTGTGTGTGTGTGTGTGTGTGTCTATTTGTAGGGTAAGACTGAGGACATAGACTGTACCAATGCTAACATCCAGTCTATGAACAAACCCTTTTACATGGCTTTAAATACAGTGGAAATATTCAGTCCACCGTCTGAGTTTTGATGAGAGGGAAACTCGGCCACACTTCTGCTCTCAGAAATAATGAAGCTACACTACATTTAGAACGGCTTGGCTTTCTAATATTTTAGAAGAAGGTCAACAATGGGAGCAGCTGACAGACAGACACATACTAATACTTTCTATCTTTTTTCTCTTTGTTTGAGAGAGAGAGAACAACTAACGAAGGAACGTTTCCCTCCAAAACAAACGGGGGTCCCGGTTCAGGCGGGTTAGGGTCGATGCAACAAAACATGAATATCAGCTACTAGCTAGCCTGCTACATTACATTACATTACATGTCATTTAGCTGACGCTTTTATCCAAAGAGACTTCCAATGAAGTACTTTCAACCCTGGAGGTGAAAACTCCAGACAACAAGTAGTAAGAGCAAGTACATTAGCTTTAAATAAGCTAAACCACAAAGAGCCATATGAAAGAGCTAGCTAGCTTCTGCTCAGCTCCGTTAGCATTAAGCAGCCGAATGGGAAGCTAACGCATGCGCAGCTCTGTCTTCTATTCTCTGTGACTGCCGTGTAAAAGAGCAGTTCTTAAAGTGTTTACCTGAGTGTGTGCGGGTTTACCTGGAGCTCTGTCTTCTTAAAACTCACTAATAACAAACAACACAGCTATCCCGCCGCCGGACACACATCACAGTGAAGACACCACACTTCCTGTTTCCTCCCAGTCAGGGTTTTTCAGAATAAAAGTTTAAAATGAAAGAACGCTGCCGCCCGGAGGTCAGGAGGGGAAACAACAGATACACATTCAGTTAATGAATCAGTTAGTGGTGGCCTGGAACTGAGTACATTTACTCAAGTACTGGACTTAACTCGAGGTACTTTTCATTCATTTTGAGCATTTTAATTTATTTCCACCAGACTAGCTTGAATTAAAACATAAATGTTATTGTGAAGTCCTTGTACGTTATTCTCTGGCGCTACCCGAGCTGGCTATGTACTCCGGTAAGAGAGTCGCTGCAACCTTCACTTTTAGTTCAACAGATTTATTAACATCCAGATCCAGCAGTGAATAAAGTGGTTGTTGCTTGCAATAGTATGTTTGGGCATATGTGTGTGTGTGTGTGTGTGTGTGTGTGTGTGTGTGTGTGTGTGTGTGTGTGTGTGTGTGGTTTTCTGTAAAATAAGGAAATACAGAATATGTAAATATAACCTATACATAATGAATGCACATTTATACAGATTAAAGAGCAATAAGCAACAAATCACTCTGCAATATACGTAATTATATGTTTTATACATTATTGCTATGCAATAAAAAGTTACTGTGCAAACAACCAAATAATTCTGGATCGTAATGGGAGTCAGTAGAACCCAATGTAGTAAAGAATAGAGGTTTCATTGTGTCCTCATATCTATTGGCCACTAGATGGCGCTCTAAGACCACAAATGGAACATAGCAGTAGCATTCAGGTCCAACAGTCATGTTGACCACACAAACAAAGATACATGCAACACCAGCATGGACATAAAACTGTGCACTTACATTCTCAATAACGCACACGGCAACACAACAGAAGCTTATACAAGTGACACCTTTAGGAGCAGCTGTACTCACGTCAGCAGCAAACTACAAAAGGAAATGGCAAAGTTGGGCATGTGCACAAATGCATGAGTCCAAGGAGTGACGTAGGCTCATCAGTCCAGCAGGGAGTTTTCCACAGTTATGATTATTAAACACACTTATTTCAAAGAGGACAGAAACTAAATAAAACTATCAAAAGCCGTCTTGGTTCATCTTTCCACTGTTCCAACAATCACCACTCTGGTTTGGCTGAAATAAACCCTTAATTCACCCATTTACATGTGGAGATATGCTGGCTCTATACACGCTAAAAGTCCTGATTATTTACATGGAGTCTGGTGGAAATATGCTGGCTATATACACGCTAAAAGTCCTGATTATTTACATGGAGTCTGGTGGAGATATGCTGGCTCTATACACGCTAAAAGTCCTGATTATTTACATGGAGTCTGGTGGAGATATGCTGGCTCTATACACGCTAAAAGTCCTGATTATTTACATGGAGTCTGGTGGAGATATGCTGGCTCTATACACGCTAAAAGTCCTGATTATTTACATGGAGTCTGGTGGAAATATGCTGGCTCTATACACGCTAAAAGTCCTGATTATTTACATGGAGTCTGGTGTAGTTTGGTGATGGTGATTTCAGGGCTGTTTCATGTTAAACTAAAAGGATCTTCCTCTTTAACTAAAAGCTCTATCTCTGTAGGTAATGTTGTCAGACACTTAGAATAATAATCTGAGTCTGTCACAGAGACGGGGACTCGAGTCTGAGACTTGGACTCGAGTCGCACAAACAGCTGACTTCAGACTTGACTCAGACTCGAGCTTCGAGACTCGTCGGGGGAACGTATGAGGAGCTGTTTGTCCCCGGCCCTTTGCCATAATGTGCAACGTAACACATGTGCCTATGTGCACACACTCACATATAAAAAAATGCATTGCCAATGGCGACACCAAGTCCTCCTGGAGTTGGGCCTTTTTGTCATTAGTTTTGCTTTCAATAACTTGGTAAACAGTGGCAGTAAGCTAACAGCTACATGCAAAGTGTGTGGCACCAAGATAAATGATGCCGGATCAACCTTCGTCGGACTTCATCAGGCATCTCAAAACGCACCCTGATAGGTCAGTCACACACACACACTAATGTGAAAGAGACGTTACATTTAGCATATATCGTCACAGGTAACAAGCTAACCATCGCTAAGTGTTGTGCTAATGCTGGGAACAGGATCATTGTATCTTATAGTTAGTGGTTGCTGAGGCTCAGAAATCCATGGTGCACAGGAGGCGGAACGCACGGATCCATCTCCCCAGGAACAAACGCTGTGTTGGGGGGGCAAACTCATGTGATGCGTAATTGATCCCGTGGATGATTTGTAGGCTATTAAGTGAACAAGGTGTACCCGGTCCACCAAACACTGGGCCGTCTTCACTGTCTTCATTCGGCACATATTTCTGTTGCTGTAGTCCTGTTTACTATTTCATTATTTCATCCATGCGTGGCAGCAGATCACCTGCCGTGGAGACGCTGGCCTCACTAACCTCTCCTCCTCTGAGTCGGGTCTCCCTCACGCTGGACTCAGTCTCACTGAGCCTACTAACACTTAGAAAATAAATAAATGGCATTACATCAGTGAGTTCATACTGCTTATTGTGCGTAATGTGGACTGACCCTGAGATGCATGTTGTTCTGTAACTGGTGTGGCGCTGACACTATTCTCTTGATTTCCACTTCAACATTAGACATTTTTTGGAGTGAAAGAGACTGTTGTCTACTACTGTTTCTGTAGTTAATAGGCCAAAATTGTAATCACTATCAAAATTCAATGAATTGTACAGCTTCACTCTGTCTTTGTAAGTTTTTACCTTCTAATCCTACAGGCTTCAGTACCACCACTGCAACTTATACAGAGTAGTGAAATTCAAATCAGATTTCTAAATGAAAAAAGATGCTGATCCATCATTGGGCTGTAATAACTGATTTCCATTCGCAAATCTATACTTAGAGAGAAGTCATGAACAGATGAATGGTACATTATAAACAATAAATCTGTCATATCTTTTCTCACATTATCACTGCTACTGTTTCCATGCATTCCATATGGTCCTAATGACACTCATGATACACCTTGCCCTGCTTTTTTTGTTAAAGATAAAAGGTGCATTTACAAATTACATCCAAGAATAGTTTACTAATGTTAATGTCAGGCTATTTTACTTATAGTCACCCAATTGTTCTAAGCTTATTTTTAACAAAATTCTGAGAAGAGTACTCTCAATCTGCTGTTTGTAACAACTTTACATCAATCCAATTCAAATTCATACATAAAATCACTTCCCAATAAATTATCTGAGCAGCACTCAAATAATAGAAACATCTTCAAAAGTTACCTATGTCATTGGAGCACAAAAATAAAACAGTGAAATGTTCGTTTAACATTTCCTGACACACCAACTAAAGTAACATATTTGTCACTAGTCTTGTTAGAAGCTATCACAGGAAAGTCATTACACATTTAACAGAATGTATATCACCAAATACTGACTAAATGTAAGGTTTTCATACCAAGTTGCTTAATTTAGAGACATGTCTTAACCCTTCATATAGGTGTGTTCACATAGGAGTATCTCTATTTCAAAAGTAGAAATAATTACTTCTTTAGAGTCTGTGTATTTTCAAAATGTGTGTTTGTCGGAGCATTACCTCGTTTTATGCGTCAATGCGTCGATGCGTCAGAGCAAATCCGGTTTCTCACTCCCCCCTCCTTCTCTGGTCAGTCTGCTGATGTCAACACTCATCTATGGAGATCTGTACCAACTTGTGACTGTCCTTGTCCTTGATCTCTTTCCGGCCCTGATGACACCTGCTGACACCCCCCTTTCAGATCTTCTGGGCACCTCTAGAATCCTGGCTCCAGGCTCCTCTAAGGGTTCACCAGTCCTCCAGACGACCTCGACTGGCCCCTGTATCCTCCTCTGTAATTTCCTCTGGAGTTCCCTCCTGGCCTATTACAACTACAGGCGAAGTGTCCATCCTGTCCACAATTATAACACGCTTGTGGAGATTGCATAAAGTATGGATCAAATCTTCCTCTTCTTCTCCAATTCTGTATCTGTCCAAAAACTGGCTGTGGATATAAAACAACTGGAATCACTAATGGTGATTGGGACACTTGAGGTTGGACCTGATTTGGCTGCAGTTGTGGTGGTGGTTGTTGATTTGGTGAACACTGATTTTGCATAACCAAAGCCTGTTTTTTCTCCTTCTTCTTATTCTCCACTCGTATTTGATTGAGTTTTCTGGTAGTTTCTCGGTCTTGTTCTTTCTGCTCATTTCTATATAGCTTCACTTGATGGACTATATGATCTGTATAGACAGTTTTTTCCATGCTTCCAAGTCCAACCACTTCTGCTAGCTTACTCCTTACTGGTTGGGGCATCCCCTTCTGCAGTTTGGTTAGCAAAACTGACTGCTCCAGCTCCAGATGCGTTTCCGGTGTAGGTGTGTAGGATGGGGCCAAAGTTGCCCACAGAATGGAACACTGAATCAGCTGGTAGGGGAGTGAGACAGGTCCGCTCTGACATCCATCGAGGCACACTGAATAAACACAAAACACAACTCCTTCGAGAAGCATTACTTGTACTTTAACCATACAAAAATATTACATAAGTAAGGAAATATCATAAACTATGTACTTCAAATACTAAAAGTAACAACACAGAAAAGTCCCCACATTTTAAACTGGAAATGATCACAGTAGTTCTATCAATCAACTAAGTATTTAAGCAGCTAATCATTTCAACCAAACTTGTAGGCCTATATATTTGTTGGGCAGTTTAACAACAATAAAACATCATATTTCATAAACATATGTTTATTCTACACAAATCCTAATTCATTTTTTATTTTTTTTATTTATATGTCAGATCACAATAATATCTAAAAGCAATTCATCTTGGAAATTACCATTAGTCATTCCTGAAAATTACATAATTTGTCTCTTTTTCCTAAGTTTTGGTGCTTGTGGTATAGCAGTTCTATTCTATATACTATTCTATGTATACTATTTACTACTACGTTTACTCTCCTGTAGATTGGAGCCCAAGTGCTACAGTTGTCTCTGTAACAACAATATTAATATGAACTCCATTATCCTAATTCAAAAGTACATTTATCTTTCTTTGTCTTTCTGTCACTTAACACTCTCTTTCTGTCTTTAACCAACTTAGTACATTCTTGTACACTTAACTTTCCCTTAAAGTTATACCTTTTTTTCTTTCTTCCCATTGTCTCATAAAATCTTCTCTCAGCTTTCCTGACTATCTTTTGTAACAATTGTTACCCATTTAATATACAACGTATATGAATTAACTCAGTCTGTTTTATTATATTGAATTAATTTGCTGTTCATTCGTTTGGTTTCCCCCACCTTCACAAATGTCACTCATTTCCTTGACACAATGACGTGACCACATGTGACAGTGGGGCACCTTAGCAAAGTCAAAAACCTTATAAAATTACAAAATTTTGAGAGATGCCTCGCCACTCAAAACAAGTAGTCCAACATTTTAGAATGGCAGAGGTGACAATCCTGAAGCCCATCAATCAGTCCTCTCATCTCTTACTTTCAATAGAGGTATAGAGGCTGGATTTTTCTTAATCCAGGGTGATCAATCACTGTATGGGTTCCAGCAAATCACCTATGCCAGATTTTAATCTCTTTCCTTTCCTTCCTTTTCATTTATTTAGTTATTATTTTTTTCTTCTTCAGGCCTGAGCCTTGTTTATCCTACTTTTATCCTCTCTTTCAAATACTACTTTACACCATCTTTAAACAATCCCTTCTATGTGTGTCTATGATAGATAACACTAATCTAATTACACAATATCAAATGTAATCACCATCATTCAACATTGTTTCTAACTTCTTCTGAACTTTCAGCAATGTCTTTAAGAGAATAAAGTAAGTAATTTCATTTCTCCAATTTGATCCCTATTTCTACCATAAACTCACTTGAACTGGTTTGCCTTTAACTTCAACAGACTTATTGTTAACACACCACTCCCAATCTCACGGATCTTCCATACCAAGTATGGTCTGATCTTATCATACACATAAATCCTTTGGGTGTTTCAGATCAGCCAGGTGGCTTTTATGACACCTACTGCCCCCAGCAGCACACTCTTATAGTATACCCAATATATAGTTTGCATTCTTTTCTTAGTTACTTCTTTTATATTTAGTCCACATTTCTAGTTATCCTTTTTGTGTATATATTGTCCCTATTTTAATCGTTCTCTTTTCTTTTTATTTTATTCTTCTTTTATCTTTTTCCTTTCCTTCAATGGTTTCAGCAGAACCTTAAACGTTTCAACACCTCATTTGACTTCAACATAGGCTTGTAAACTCCCATCACCTCTTATAGGATTTTATTATGCAACTACACCAGTTCTCCTCAGGAACTACACAGACTCAGTTCCAACTGCCTCTTTAGTACTCACGTACAGATAGAAATGAAAGAATAAAGATTCAATGTCTTGTTGAACACACTTGCTTCATACAAACTTATTCAACCTTGCATATTGATTAATTATCTATATCATCAACTAAGATGTAACCATATCTTTAAAAAAAAAAAAATTGTTAACTATTTGAGTAATCACAATATATTTTCCTATCTTTTTAAACATACCTGTGTTTACTTTCAAACTTAGGAAATAATCAATCAACTTAACTCGAGAACACGTTTAATCACTATAATAACATTTTTCTTATTTATCTGTTAACATAACTCTTTATTTTTTAATGGATCTTAATTCACAGTCAAGCAACAGTCACTGAATATTTTACTGGGCTGCACTCAAAAACTCCCCCTTCCTTTTTTCACCATTCTGCCTCTGCACCCAAGTGCAGGCAAGGAGTAGCCTAAACTTTCTGTTCCTAGGATTCTTAGACATGCGCAGTCCATACACCAATGTGATTCTGTCGAGAGCAGAGCTCCACAGCACTGAAGCACACAACTAACCAACCAATAACTAAAGACTAATCCAAGCCCACTTCGGCATAGAATCTCTTAGTCTTACCCGTTTCAAAACGGCAGATATTACAAACAACGATACACTATCACAAAGTAGTTGAAGCGATCACAAAGACATCTTAATGATCCTCAGCAGACAGAACAGCTGTCTCTCCATTTTTCCCAACAGACCACATTTATAAAACAACGACATGGAACAAAATGAACAAACCAACACAAAACATAAAACACAAACTCTAATTTGAAGCTTCTTAATTTTACTATCGTCTAATCTGTTTTCACGTCCTCCAAAGGGGGCTCATAAGTTTTTAGCAATTTGAAAACGTTCCGTTCAAATGAGACTCTTTAGTCATAATGAACAGAATATCTTTATAGATAACCAAAACTCCTGTTTTCAACCAAAACATATGTATATATACATATATCTAATATAGGAAATCCTCACGACATAAATCACACATGTACAGCCTATCACACACATCAAAAACACCGCTGTTCACACACACTCTCTCATACACGCAAAAAGTCGACATCATTCATTCTACAATTCATAAAAAGAGCATGCTTTCCGCCGTATTCTTTGTTCCTTATTCCTTTTTCCTATATTATTTCCTAAATGTTTGCTACCTTTGAGATGTAGATTCCAATGTAAGGCCACCGACATGATTCGTCAATCATGTAAGTGCATACACTGAATATAATTCTACAAACTCCCAGCGTCTTGGAAGCTACATATTCCAAGAGTGGACCCCGAAATCACACCTAGTGTACGACACCCATGAACGACTGCCACCCCAAAAATGTGAGGAACACTCACCCTCCTTTGAAGCAGAAGTCGCACACCGAAGCCCCACAAGCGATGCGTCCGTGGCCGATAAAGCCGAATCACGTGACGCCAGGTTTGTTGTATATTTAGTTGCAGCACTGCGTTGCCGATGTGTGGAAAAGGAACTTCGTTGACACTGTTCTTGATTATAAAAAGGTTTATTACAACAAGGATTTCAGCATCATGACGGATCCTGCAGAACCCAGAGAGTACAAAGCCAATAAACACTCTGTCGTGCTGCAGCAAGAACATGGCTTATAAGGGGTACGTTTAGGTAACATGTTAGATAAAGTAAATAGATGTGAGTTGGCAAGTAAAGGTCTGAGTCCCTTTGAGGTCAGAGTCTTTTTGGGGGGCTCCAACACTACACATAAAATCATTGATCCCCCAATCACAGAATCACATAAAACATCCTCTTCAACACATCACTCCACTGAGAGGAAAATCATTAAACTTACTTCACTAACACAGAGCTCATTATGTCTCAGCACATTTGAGCTTTATACAAACTTTAACCTTATAGGCTCTTCAGATACTACAAGACGTTACATTTAGCATATATAATCACAGGTAACAAGCTAACCATCGCAAAGTGTTGTGCTAATGCTGGGAACATGCAAATTGTATCTTTATAGTTGTATCCATATGATGTGACAGCCTTCGGTTAATATTTCACCAGGTCAGAGGGCTAGAGGGACGTGTTAGACCCCATAACGTTATCCTACAACTGATGTTGATACTGGACTGTATGGATGGAGCTACAGGACATGCTATGATACTGGACTGTCTGATGGTAGCTACAGGACATGCTATGATACTGGACTGTATGGATGGAGCTACAGGACATGCTATGATACTGGACTGTCTGATAGTAGCTACAGGACATGCTATGATACTGGACTGTCTGGATGTAGCTACAGGACATGCTATGATACTGGACTGTCTGATAGTAGCTACAGGACATGCTATGATACTGGACTGTATGGATGGAGCTACAGGACATGCTATGATACTGGACTGTCTGGATGGAGCTACAGGACATGCTATGATACTGGACTGTATGGATGGAGCTACAGGACATGCTATGATACTGGACTGTCTGGATGGTAGCTACAGGACATGCTATGATACTGGACTGTATGGATGGTAGCTACAGGACATGCTATGATACTGGACTGTATGGATGGAGCTACAGGACATGCTATGATACTGGACTGTCTGATAGTAGCTACAGGACATGCTATGATACTGGACTGTATGGATGGAGCTACAGGACATGCTATGATACTGGACTGTCTGGATGGAGCTACAGGACATGCTATGAATTCATAAGATTTAACAATACAGTGTTAGGGACAGATCAGACGGCCAGAGACTTGAGACTTGACTTGGACTCGAGCTCAAAGACTTGAGACTTGACTTGGACTTGCAAAAAATGACTTGTGAACATCTCTGGTCTGTCAGCACTTTTAGTGGATGGAAACGTTTTCTTATCAAGGAGTTTAAACACAGAAACGGCAGGAAGGAGAAATCCACCAACTCAAGTCCCAAATAATCAGCATGAGGCCTCGTTTTATTTCATTTATTCTGTTCAGAGAACTGAAGAGGTCCAGAAATCCCTGCAGGGCTGCTGCTACGTCCAGGACCGAGCACAAGCTTCTTTGCATGAGTAAGCATTCATTTGTTTCAAATTTCAAGAAGTTGAAAATGAAATAATTGACATTAATTTACAAGTCAGATGAATAAATCAGCTGTTTTCTATTTGACTTGGTCTGTTCCCTGCTGCTCCATCATTCTTTAGTGTTGGCTGGAAGACATCATCATCAGAGTCTTTATTTTCAGTCTGAACAAACCTCAACAGATTTAAAACCACATTCAGTCTCAGAAAATACAAACAGTGAATATGAAATGTCAGACAAAGATTATTAAATGAAAGTCCACAAAGGAAGATAATATGACGGTAAAATACAAAACAACAATAACTTCAGAGCATACAATTAAAAATGGCCAACTTCCAGTTGGGTGGAGCTATTAAAAGTAAATTGGAAATATGTCCATAATAATGAAAGCAATGTGTGTACCAATGTACGTGAATATCAGAGCAGCTGTGTCCAAATGAAGGCCTTCCACCCATTACAGGGCACTAAACACGAATTAAACAACTCCCTCCAGTCTCGTATTGCTCACAGGTTTTCATGGTTTTGATTTGAGTTTGTGAGTATATTATGGGATGGCACTTATGAATACCAAAACTCAAGGATCAAATCTGAGGCGATAGATTCAAGTCAAGCAAAGTTTACTAAGTCCAGCAGTTAAGTCTACAAACACATGTGGGTTCACAAAAGAGAAGTTTTCCCTAACTTCAGACACAAGTGTACGGAGCTCAGGTCAGCAAAGTCTCTCTCCAAATTGTGAGCCCCGAATCTAACTGTCCCTCTCTTCTGATCATCTCCTTTCAGGGTGGTGTCTTCTTCGTTGCCAGGCAGAATATGTGTGTGTGTGTGTGTGTGTGTGTGCTGCTATCTTCATACACCACAGCCAGGTGTGAGTCTTCTGTCTGTTGTGACTTCCTCTTCTTGTCCTCATAACCTTTTCTCCTCGCCCGAACACACACACACCAGCTACTTCCTGTTATTCTACTTCTCTGTCTGATACTACACGGTTTCTAACATACATTCACATTCCTAAACTGATAATAAACTGTAATTAAAGCTTAAACTAAACCCATCTGTGCGTCCGAGCCTATTCGTCGTACAGAGAATAGTGACCAATGTCTCAAGACTACACACAACTCATAGCAATGAGCAGCACTATATAATATGAACTTTAATACTGAGAATAACACGTCTAAATAATAGTAATATTTCTACTCTAACAAACACAATGAACAAGAATTTACTTTAGATAGACCCTAGTTTTATGTGATTTAACAGGAGATAGAAGGAAACAGTGTTGAGATTAATAATAACATGTAGTTTTCTGTATGGAGTGGAGTATAGTATTATGGGTATTTTATCTGCTGAACCGTTAGCATTTGGCAAAAAAATTTAATTGACAAAACACACCATGGCTCCACTTTCCTTTCATTTGTTTTAAATTCAACGAGCAAGTTGTTGTATTTCAACAGAATACTAAGCAGCAGAAAGGCAGAACTGAGTACATTTTAATATGTTTATCGCGGTATTCAACAACGTTGGGGCATATCGCATATGTTCCTCATATCATGTCGTCCTAACAACTACCCTGAAATTGTGTCTCATGCTGCATAGTGTCGCAATATTTTCATTTCTATCTGTATCATCGTTTAGTCTAATTTGTTTAATATGTAAATATTTATTTCTAAATGATCTGATGGTATGTAGTCATTGTTTTCACCTTGGTTTGACTAGTTTATTACTGAACCCAGCCATCACGCACCGTGCCTTCACATCCTGCTCCACCCACCACCACCTGTAGGAAACACTGTTAGAGTTACTTGTTTGAACAAGGCTGCACAGGTTTGAGAGTTTTTGTGCACCCTAAAGTCCTTAAACGTGTTCACAGAATAAAAATTAGTGTACAAAATCACAGCCTCTGCGATGTGTAACTTGCCCTAGTTGATATCGTGATGACAATAAAAAAAACATATTGTGCAGCGTTACTCTAGACAATGAGAAAGCAGCCCGGAGAATTACTATTTTAAACATTGCTGCAAAATGTTGAGTTTCTGTTCATCCTAAAGTCCTTAAACATGTATTCATAAATTGAAAAGTATACTGACTTCCTGTCAGGCAAAAAAAGTAAAACAAATAAAAAATATGTAATATGTTTCTAAAGATGAGAACGATGGGCCTCGTTCACTAAACGTTCTTAAGAACTAATGTGTTTTTAAACCCATCTTACGCAGTTTTCACAAAGATTCTGGCATTCACCACCTCAACTTTTTCAGAAATTTTCTAGTTTCCATATGTTCCTTTACTCGTTAATCTTACACAAATAAGATAAGATACCATGGTAACAGCTAGGGGTGCAAGGGATCACAAAACTCCAGTCAGGATCACGGTTTGGAGTCACAGATCGGATACATTTTTGGATCTGAGTTGAAAAGATAGTGTTGTAGTATAGGCAGTTGTGGACTTTATAATAAAAAAATAATTTAAGACAATGTCGGTAACAAACAGTAGAGGGCAGCAATACGCTATTTCCGTCACTAGTCTACCTAATCCAAAGAAGAAGAAGAAAGTGTGTTCTTTGGTAGTGTTTTAATCCAAACACTTACAACAACCATCTTTTTCCTAAACTTAAATAGCCGTTACTGCTGGTATCTGCTCACCGCTGGTGGAATTTGGGATTGTTAAACGCCGACCATTCTATGCAAATTCACGGATGTGTTTATACTCGTGTTTAGCTACATCCAACCAAGCACTCGTTTTTATATGTTTTTATATTTTAAATGTGTAACACCACTTGAGCCTCTGTGAAACGCTGTTTCGTGTATATGGTTGAAATGACAATAAAACCCATTTGAGTTGACTGCCTCTGTCTATGTCTGTAAACAGTAGGCGTAGCTTGGGAGTAGACTCGTCGGGAAGCGAAGACAGTGCATTCTGGGAGTTGTCTTTCATCCACATGAGCCAAAACTAAATTTTCTGGCTTTTCTCGGTCTAGAAAGCACCAACTTCTAAAATTGTTTCACATTTCTACAACATGAATGACGCAATTTAATACATATTCCTCTTTCCAGTAGTGAAATATCCCTTTAAAAGAAGGATTAATGTTACTTTTGTGATATTGAATTCAAAGCTTTCGTAATAGTTAAATATTGTAAAACATCTTTTTCATCTGTGAAATGTTATTCCATGTTGCTTTGTTTAGCATTTCTTTTACATGAACATCCAAAAGAGGTACAAAAATCTTTTTCTGAGTCTTTAAGATCAGTTGTCTGTCTCAAGATGACCCAGTTTAAACACATTAACTGTTCAAGTCATTTTTTAAGCAGCAGACATGTTCTGATTAAAACTTCCCAGTTATGAATGTTTGCTTCTTTTGTTCGTCTTAAGGGACAACAGACTAAATATTTCAGCAATTTGACGTCACCTTAGTAAACAGTGAGGGGATCAGAATATAACAACTCAGCCGATCAGGGCATGAGGAGGAGGCAGGAGGAAACAGCTTGGCTATGTTCACTACGAGGCAGTGTGAATGCGCTGGTGTTTTTTAAGGTTACTACTATTAGAAAAAGTTTTCCCACATTGATCACACCTGTACGGCTTCTCTCCAGTGTGAACACGTCGGTGTCTTTCTAGGTTACTATTCTGAGTAAAAGTTTTCCCACATTGATCACAGCTGTACGGCTTTTCTCCAGTGTGAATGCGCTGGTGGGTTTTAAGGTTACTACTCTGAGAAAAAGTTTCCCCACATTGTTCACACCAGTACGGCTTCTTTCCAGTGTGAATGCTTTGATGTCTTTTTAGGGTACTCTGTAGTGTGAAAGCTGCCCCACATTGATCACAGCTGTACGGTTTCTCTACAGTGTGAATGCGTTGATGGGTTTTAAGGTTACTACCATGAGAAAAAGTTTTCCCACATTGATCACAGCTGTACGGCTTCTCTACAGTATGAATGCGCTGGTGAGATTTAAGGTTACCACCATGAGAAAACGTTTTCCCACATTGATCACAGCTGTACGGCTTCTCTCCAGTGTGAATGCGTTGATGGTTTTTTAAGGTACTCTGTAGTGTGAAAGCTGCCCCACATTGATCACAGCTGTACGGCTTCTCTCCAGTGTGAATGCGTTGATGGGTTTTTAGGGTACTCTGTAGAGTGAAAGCTGCCCCACATTGATCACAGCTGTACGGCTTCTCTCCAGTGTGAATGAGTTGATGTATTTTTAGTTTACTTTTGTGTGTGAAAGCTGCTCCACATTGATCACAGCTGTGAAGATTCTGTCCAGTGTGAAGGCGTTGATGGTCTTTTAGGTAACTCTTTCGTGTGAAAGCTGCCCCACATTGATCACAGCTGTATGGCTTCTCTCCAGTGTGAACTCTCTGATGAATCTTTAAATATTGTGATGATGTGAAGGATTTGTCACAGTGTTGACAGTAGTGACATTTGGGTCCCAAGCCTCTCCGTTTCTATAGCAACAGACAAAAAGAAAGAGAGAGAGTTAGTGAACAACCTTCTTTAAACCCTAGACTTGCTCTCACTCTAAATTTTAACTCTTTATAAAATAATTTATGACAAAATGAAGGAAAATACGTGCCGGTTGCAGATATGTTATTATGGAAGAAAATGTACTCTTCATAATCTTTATAAGTTATGTGAAAAAAAATCTTTTGACTAAACCTTTTTTCAGGCCAAGTCATATGGATGATATGATGATAAAAAATAAAAACGAGTGCATTATGGAGGCGTCACAATTTGTTCCACCTTGGCTAGATAAGATAATATATAATGTAGTATAATATGCCAATGTAAATGCCAATTGCTTCAGTGATTGTTTCATCCCGTTCTGCTTATGCGTCTAAAGGCTGCTTAATAGCAGCGGGAATAAAGAGTTGGTCTCAGGGTTTTTTTTTCTTACCCTGGTGATCGGCACATCTGGGTGATACCGTTAGCATGTTGGCTGCGTTTCAAACATACCCTACCAAAGGTGGAGCCCCGCCGACACCGTCATCGTCTTATTGACAACCCTCACTCCGTTGCTAGCTGATCAGGAACCAGCAGGCGGGTCTTCCAGCTCCCCCGTTTCATTAGCGCTAGACTGACGCGCACGTCGATCCGCTTGTTGTGCTAACCTCAGCCACATTGCTCTCAGCCTTGTCCGCAGATCTGGCCAGACCTTCAGACACTTGGCCATTCTAACCTATGATTCTAACAGACGAGCTAGCATTAGCTTGTTAGTAGCATGGTGTGAGACGTTTTGTTTTCTTTCCTGACAACTGATTGATTTGTTCCCGAGCTTGGATGTTTAGGGCCAGAGCGTTCTCACCATGTCCACAGATTTAAGATAAAACACCATGTTGCGGCCGTTATTATTGCTATAGCCTAGCTACATCCATGTGTTGCACATCCCGCGTCTGCGCGTACTCCATGGTCGTGTGTTTTTTTAAGCAAACTAAGTAGACAAGCATGTAGCTTGGCATTGTGAAATTCATGGCTGACGCATCTTCTTGAGCTGTCACTGATTGAGACACAAAATTCAAATTCATTCAATGGACCTAATATTTGTAGTTGCCTTACAAAAAGAAAAAAAAAAATTTTCCCCTCATTGGAGCTGGATCAATAAGATATGGCATTTCTAAACTCAAATTGACGGAAATCCGTCATAGCGACAGAGAACTTTAATCCCTGTGAAACAACTGTAACGCTGTAATGAAACAGTGTAATGAATGCGTAAGCAGCCTAAAAATATACATTTACTGACCACTGTTCTGAAACCATCATAATCATACCATTCAAGGAGTTAGTTTGTGCATATGATTAGTAGTCTAACAGTTGTAGCCTACTCTTTGCCTTAAAAAGGTGAGCAGAAGATAATGTTACTCAGGAAATTGACCATGAAGATCAATTACAACCACTTATCTACAACGCTAGAATATGATGCGTAGCCTACATACCTCTCTCTCACTCGGTCTCTTCTCTCTCGTATGGGCTAAAATATACATTTCCTAAGCAACATATTAACTCTCACTGCTAGCTTTTAAGGCAAAGAGTACAGCTGTTTGTGCAAATGACAATTGACTCCTCAGAGCTCCAGACTAACTGTTCTCACTAGGAGCACAGTGGCCCTAAACTGAAAATTTTAGGGGCGCAACCAGAAAATGTAGGGGCACACACCGTAAATCAACATGCTAACCAAATGTTCACATTTCTACTAATTTCCATTGTATTACTGATAAATACTTTGATAATAGATAGAATAGATATAATAGAATAGAATTACAATGTGCTGTTTCAAATTCTGTGTCACATTTTATTGCACTTTTGAAGATGCAACATAGAAGGTAACTATGCTGTATACATACAGACAAATATTACAAAAATATACCATACATTCAGAATAAAAAAGTGCTTTAACAAAGTGTTTAGTAACCTTTCAGTCATTTCATAGTTAAAAACAATACTTACATTACAAACATTAGTGCCAGTGGCAGGGCCTGAAGTTTTAAATCCACCTGCCACAGTGACTTTTTACCAGACAGGGGTGCCTTGATAATCCCGCATAGGGAACCAGTACGCCTAAACAACTTGTGCCTTAACTCACTCCCCCTTAGAGCAGATCCTAAGATTCTAAGCAGACACTCCGGGGCGGACTTCCAATTAAATAAAATAAAATGTATTTATACCTAAAACACCTATTCTTGTTCAATATTTTCACTTTCTAACTGAAGTTATGCTATATTTTTTACATGTATTAGTGTGAGCAAACTCCTAAAAAAACATGGAAACTCCCTAATGATAACTGGCTCTTTAACTAGAAAATGATCTCAGATTAGGAGGCAGTTCACTGAGGAGTGATGGTTAAAGTCTGTGATTATTGAAACATCGTTGTAGTATGCAGCGTCCTGATTGGTGGAAAATGCTTGTTTGTGTAGAATAGAGCTGTGTTTGCGTGGCCAAGAGTGGACTGTGCAGACCGAGCGGATTGAAATATCGCCTCCTACATGTTTATGTTACATAATTTATGCTGAACACCTCACCTGGTCGGGAGCAGGTTAAATTGGAGATTAGAGATCAACCGGAGTTAAAGCACCGCCCACTGACCAATTAATCCTCAATTGATAACAGCGTCACCGTTCTTATGGTGGAGATCCATTTTCACGACTGTCGCGTTTGTTGTTGCATTTCACAAGCAACCATGATGGTCAGAATACGATCTCGTATTTTACAAAAAATGTTCACTGAAACGTGTTTCTGAAAACATTTGAAGTGACAAATAGGCCGTGCAGTTGCTGAATCTGTCTTCGTTTCAAATCAACAAAGGTCAGTTTGAAAGATTTGTCAGATTTTGAGAGGACCTGTGAAAGACTGCCATTAGATAAAGATGGGCATCGACCAGCTTTTTTTACGCGCAGCATTTTTTTCAAATGCAGCGCCGCCTTCCCAGGATGCTTTGAGGGCACATTAAAGTGACTTGATGTCACCCATAGGAATAAAGTGGAGAGCGGCGTGACAGAAGTGTCGCACGGCCATGTGGATCTGTACGATCAGAAGATCAGGTGGAGCTCGGTGCGCGGAGAGGAAGAGGTGCGCTCATAAAAGTTAAAACATTTAGAGACCGACAACCCTGTTAACATTCCCTGATAGGTATTTTTATGAAAAATATATACTATAAAATATAGTTTGTCGGCTTGTTGAGTTGTGTTGCCAATGCCACACATCGGTGAATTATGTTTTTATATTTTTCATTTTCTTGCTTACCTCTGCCAGGGTTGCAACTGAAATAACAGGCTAAAGCAACGACAGCTTATGGAAAGCACAAGTGTAATTAAAGCTGCAAGCAGCGATGGACGGGCCCTCGCGCCTCTGCGTGCGTCAGGGTTACTGGCCGACGCCGCGCGACCATGCATTTGCACGGCACTCAGACACTGCAAATCATCACCAATGAAAAGGGAACTCTCTGCTGAGTTCAACGATACCTCACACAAGACTCTACGTCATACATTTCATTAGCTGTGAAAGTATAGGGGGCGGGGCAAAGTTTCTGCTGAGTTCAATGATACCTCACATAACACTACCTTAAACAGGTCACCAGTTATGAAAGGGGCGTGGCTTAAGCATAGGGGGGCGGGCCAAACCATGACCAATGAATAAGGAAGTCTCTGCTGAGTTCAATGACACCTCACACAAGACTCTACCTTAAATGGTTCACCAGTTATGAAAAGGGGTGGGGCTTAAACATAGGGGGTGGGTCAAACGTAAGCAATAAATAAGGAAGTCTCTGCTGAGTTCAATGAAGTCACATGTAGACCACACATTCTAAGTTTCATGTAAATCGGATGATGTCTGTCATATAAGGCAGATTTCCTGTTGCCAGCGGGAGGCGCTATGACCAAAAGTCAATATTGGCCTGTAGATGTCCTCAGGCTTGGACTGTTGTTGATTGTGGGAAATTTCAAGCAGATATGACAACGTACACTGTAGTTACAGCCACTTTCTCGTTCATCACTAAATGCTCAAAATGGCTGCCACGCCCACACCGTTTGACGAAAAGTTTTTCTTTTAATAACTTTTCATCTTTAAGGTGTTGAGATGGTGCAGACCAAGTTTGAAGTCCATCAGATGAAATCTCTAGGAGGAGTTCGTTAAAGTATAGCACCTTGACTTTTAGCCCTACTTCCTGTTGCCACTAGGGGGCGCTATGACTAAGTAAATATCGGCCTTTATTTGTCCTCAGGGTTGGACTCTTATGAATCCTGAAAAGGTTCGAGCCAATTGGACGATGTACACTCAAGTTACACCCACTTCCTGTTTTGATGGCGAAAAGCACAAAATGGCTGCCCCGCAATGGCCACGCCCTACAACGAAAAGTTTTTCTTTTAATCACTTTTCATCTTTAACGTCTTAAGATGGTTCAGACCAAATTAGAAGTTGATCAGATGAAATCTCTAGGAGGAGTTCGTTAAACTACGACACTCCCACTAATATCGAACTTTGAAATCAAAATGGCGGACTTCCTGTTGGGTTTAGGGTATGGCTCCAATGACGTTTTTTGTACATCTTGACATGTTACATATGTCTACCAACTTTCGTGAGTCTACGTTAAACGCACTGCATGGGCTCAATTATTTTAACTTTGTAGGGGGCGCTAGAGAGACATTTTTGTGCGCCTATTCCCGAAACCCTTAAAATACGTAAATCTTCACCAGGCTTGATGCAACCGTCAATTTTGGTGAGTTTTTGAATATGATAAGCCCTCAAAAAGCCAATTCATTTGGTGTAATAATAATAATAATAATAATAATAATAATAATAATAATTCCTTCAGTTCCAATAGAGCCTTCACCTCGGGCCCTAATTCTGGTCAGATCGTGTGCATGACTGATAGGGAAGTGATATTGATAAGCGTTAGAGGTTAGATTCTCTGCCCGAGCCCCAGCTGGACGAACGGGCCGACATTTCCCGCCACTATCCTCAGGCCGGGCCCTTGATCAAGCATTTGTGTTTTTTTAATCATTACTTTATTAACCTAACTGGGTGGGGACAAAGCTATGCCATAATCATGCTCACCAGCTCCTCCACTCTCATGCATCACACCGGGGCCCTGCTGGGCTGTATGGTGGAGCATCACACCAGGGCCTGCTGGGCTGTATGGTGGAGCATCACACCAGGGCCTGCTGGGCTGTATGGTGGAGCATCACACCGGGGCCCTGCTGGGCTGTATGGTGGAGCATCACACCGGGCCTGCTGGGCTGTATGGTGGAGCATCACACCAGGGCCTGCTGGGCTGTATGGTGGAGCATCACACCAGGGCCTGCTGGGCTGTATGATGCAGCTTAAGTGCAACATGGAGCTTGAAGATTAGCCTACCTTTGAGCAAGTTTGGAGGAAAGTCGGAGGTATGGAACCATTTTAAACTACAGTTTAAAAACTAAAGTCGTGGGCAGTGACACCAGATGTGTTGGCTTTGTCGAGTGCATTGACAGCAAAAACACGGGGACGATGGACAGACACATGAAGCAGGCTCGCCATGGCAGAAAAGATGACAGTCAGCCTTCAACGTCCTCTTCTGTTAAAATTTTTATCAGACTCCATTTAATTAAAACAGAAATGTTATGATTATTAAACACACTTCATTCAAAGTGGACAGAAACTAAATCAAACTATCAAAAGCCGTCTTGGTTCATCTTTCCACTGTTCCAACAATCACCACTCTGGTTTGGTTGAAATAAACCCTTAATTCACCCATTTACATGTGGAGATATGCTGGCTCTATACACGCTAAAAGTCCTGATTATTTACATGGAGTCTGGTGGAGATATGCTGGCTCTATACACGCTAAAAGTCCTGATTATTTACATGGAGTCTGGTGGAGATACGCTGGCTCTATACGCGCTAAAAGTCCTGATTATTTACATGGAGTCTGGTGGAGATATGCTGGCTCTATACACGCTAAAAGTCCTGATTATTTACATGGAGTCTGGTGGAGATATGCTGGCTCTATACACGCTAAAAGTCCTGATTATTTACATGGAGTCTGGTGGAGATATGCTGGCTCTATACACGCTAAAAGTCCTGATTATTTACATGGAGTCTGGTGGAGATACGCTGGCTCTATACGCGCTAAAAGTCCTGATTATTTACATGGAGTCTGGTGGAAATATGCTGGCTCTATACACGCTAAAAGTCCTGATTATTTACATGGAGTCTGGTGGAGATATGCTGGCTCTATACACGCTAAAAGTCCTGATTATTTACATGGAGTCTGGTGGAAATATGCTGGCTCTATACACGCTAAAAAGTCCTGATTATTTACATGGAGTCTGGTGGAAATATGCTGGCTCTATACACGCTAAAAAGTCCTGATTATTTACATGGAGTCTGGTGGAGATATGCTGGCTCTATACACGCTAAAGTCCTGATTATTTACATGGAGTCTGGTGGAGATATGCTGGCTCTATACACGCTAAAAGTACTGATTATTTACATGGAGTCTGGTGGAGATATGCTGGCTCTATACACGCTGAAAGACCTGTTTATTTACATGGAGTCTGAAGATTATTAAATGAAAAGTCCCCACTTTCTCTCTCCGTATCCGCGGTGTGTTTCCTGTGTTCACTACGTTAGTTAGTTTTGGAGGGAAAACGCTCCATTGTTTGTTTCTCTCTATGTCGCCACTGCTCAGAATCAACCTCCGCTCAGTGACATTTACTTTATAGAGTCAAATCCCAACAGGAGTTCTCTCCAGGACACATCTAGAAGGTCTCCACCACACTATAGACTTTACAAAGAGACAACCATTTCACACGAGCAAGCATTTGGTGCGACAGCGGCAGAAACCTCGGTGAAGCCAGTAACGTGATATGATAGGAGAACACTGACCTGAACATGGCTGCTATCAGAGTCCCAGTCTGCTGCTTGTCTTCTGGGGACCTCTGTTGCTCCGCTGCCCGGGTTCTGGTTGTCTCTCCTCCATTCCTCTCTGAAATCCAGCAGAGCTCCACTGAGCTGCTGCGGCTCCTCTTCCTCCTCTTCTCTTCTTTAATGGCGGATTACAGACACCTTGTAGGAGCATAGCGCCCCCTACTGTACAGGAGAGTGTGTGTGTGTGTGTGTGTGTGTGTGTGTGTGTGTGTGTGTGTGTGTGTGTGTGTGCGTGAGAGAGCGATGCAAACAAAATAAGTTGTATTAATATTGGACTTTTCCTGACACTTCCACATTATGAAGTAGTAACAGCTCTACCGTAAACTGTCTCAAACTGCAGTAAAAGCTGACTGAGACCCAGAGTCTGTCTACATGTCTAAAGAATGGCTCTAAAACCTGAATAATAACACAATATCACACACGTCCTCATCATCACGGTCTCCATCACCTAATTAATACTGTCCTTCATCACGGTCTCCATCACCTGATTAATACTGTCCTCATCACGGTCTCCATCACCTAATAAATACTGTCCTTCATCACGGTCTCCATCACCTCATTAATACTGTCCTTCATCACGGTCTCCATCACCTGATTAATACTGTCCTTTCAGCGTGTATAGAGCCAGCATATCTCCACCAGACTCCATGTAAATAATCAGGACTTTTAGTGTGTATAGAGCCAGCATATCTCCACCAGACTCCATGTAAATAATCAGGACTTTTAGCGTGTATAGAGCCAGCATATTTCCACCAGACTCCATGTAAATAATCAGGACTTTTAGCGTGTATAGAGCCAGCATATTTCCACCAGACTCCATGTAAATAATCAGGACTTTTAGCGTGTATAGAGCCAGCATATCTCCACCAGACTCCATGTAAATAATCAGTACTTTTAGCGTGTATAGAGCCAGCATATCTCCACATGTAAATGGGTGAATTAAGGGTTTATTTCAACCAAACCAGAGTGGTGATTGTTGGAACAGTGGAAAGATGAACCAAGACGGCTTTTGATAGTTTGATTTAGTTTCTGTCCTCTTTGAAATAAGTGTGTTTAATAATCATAACTGTGGAAAACTCCCTGCTGGACTGATGAGCCTACGTCACTCCTTGGACTCATGCATTTGTGCACATGCCCAACTTTGCCATTTCCTTTTGTAGTTTGCTGCTGACGTGAGTACAGCTGCTCCTAAAGGTGTCACTTGTATAAGCTTCTGTTGTGTTGCCGTGTGCGTTATTGAGAATGTAAGTGCACAGTTTTATGTCCATGCTGGTGTTGCATGTATCTTTGTTTGTGTGGTCAACATGACTGTTGGACCTGAATGCTACTGCTATGTTCCATTTGTGGTCTTAGAGCGCCATCTAGTGGCCAATAGATATGAGGACACAATGAAACCTCTATTCTTTACTACATTGGGTTCTACTGACTCCCATTATGATCCAGAATTATTTGGTTGTTTGCACAGTAACTTTTTTATTGCATAGCAATAATGTATAAAACATATAATTATGTATATTGCAGAGTGATTTGTTGCTTATTGCTCTTTAATCTGTATAAATGTGCATTTATTATGTATAGGTTATATTTACATTTTCTGTATTTCCTTATTTTACAGAAAACCACACACACACACACACACACACACACACACACACACACACACACACACACACACACACACTTTATTCACTGCTGGATCTGGATGTTAATAAATCTGTTGAACTAAAAGTGAAGGTTGCAGCGACTCTCTTACCGGAGTACATAGCCAGCTCGGGTAGCGCCAGAGAATAACGTACAAGGACTTCACAATAACATTTATGTTTTTAATTCAAGCTAGTCTGGTGGAAATAAATTAAAATGCTCAAAATGAATGAAAAGTACCTCGAGTCCAGTACTTGAGTAAATGTACTCAGTTCCAGGCCACCACTAACTGATTCATTAACTGAATGTGTATCTGTTGTTTCCCTCCTGACCTCCGGGCGGCAGCGTTCTTTCATTTTAAACTTTTATTCTGAAAAACCCTGACTGGGAGGAAACAGGAAGTGTGGTGTCTTCACTGTGATGTGTGTCCGGCGGCGGGATAGCTGTGTTGTTTGTTATTAGTGAGTTTTAAGAAGACAGAGCTCCAGGTAAACCTGCACACACTCAGGTAAACACTTTAAGAACTGCTCTTTTACACGGCAGTCACAGAGAATAGAAGACAGAGCTGCGCATGCGTTAGCTTCCCATTCGGCTGCTTAATGCTAACGGAGCTGAGCAGAAGCTAGCTAGCTCTTTCATATGGCTCTTTGTGGTTTAGCTTATTTAAAGCTAATGTACTTGCTCTTACTACTTGTTGTCTGGAGTTTTCACCTCCAGGGTTGAAAGTACTTCATTGGAAGTCTCTTTGGATAAAAGCGTCAGCTAAATGACATGTAATGTAATGTAATGTAGCAGGCTAGCTAGTAGCTGATATTCATGTTTTGTTGCATCGACCCTAACCCGCCTGGAACCGGGACCCCCTGTTTGTTTTGGAGGGAAACCTTCCTTCGTTAGTTGTCTCTCTCTCTCTAACAAAGAGAAAAAAGATAGAAAGTATTAGTATGTGTCTGTCTGTCAGCTGCTCCCATTGTTGACCTTCTTCTAAAATATTAGAAAGCCAAGCCGTTCTAAATGTAGTGTAGCTTCATTATTTCTGAGAGCAGAAGTGTGGCCGAGTTTCCCTCTCATCAAAACTCAGACGGTGGACTGAATATTTCCACTGTATTTAAAGCCATGTAAAAGGGTTTGTTCATAGACTGGATGTTAGCATTGGTACAGTCTATGTCCTCAGTCTTACCCTACAAATAGACACACACACACACACACACACACACACACACACACACACACACACACACACACTTCGTAGCCTAAATGGCAGAGTATACATACGTACAAAGATATTGAACAACATTACTTATTTGTGTCAATCACATAGTGACAGTAATCAGAATTAACCAGGAACCATGTTTCACTTAGTCTACTTCTCAAACATACAAGAATCATTAGTGTTGTAGCTTTTGTGTTTGTGTTGTATCTTTTGTGTTTGTGTTGCATCTTTTGTGTTTGTGTTGTATCTTTTGTGTTTGTGTTGCATCTTTTGTGTTGTATCTTTTGTGTTTGTGTTGTATCTTTTGTGTTTGTGTTGTATCTTTTGTGTTGTATCTTTTGTGTTGTATCTTTTGTGTTGTATCTTTTGTGTTTGTGTTGTATCTTTTGTGTTGTATCTTTTGTGTTTGTGTTGTATCTTTTGTGTTGTATCTTTTGTGTTTGTGTTGTATCTTTTGTGTTTGTGTTGTATCTTTTGTGTTGTATCTTTTGTGTTTGTGTTGTATCTTTTGTGTTGTATCTTTTGTGTTGTATCTTTTGTGTTGTATCTTTTGTGTTGTATCTTTTGTGTTGTATCTTTTGTGTTTGTGTTGTATCTTTTGTGTTGTATCTTTGTGTTGTATCTTTGTGTTTGTGTTGTATCTTTTGTGTTGTATCTTTTGTGTTGTATCTTTGTGTTGTATCTTTGTGTTGTATCTTTTGTTGTATCTTGTGTTTGTGTTGTATCTTTTGTGTTGTATCTGTTGTGTTTGTGTTGTATCTGTTGTGTTGTATCTTTTGTGTTTGTGTTGTATCTTTTGTGTTGTATCTTTGTGTTTGTGTTGTATCTTTGTGCTGTATCTGTGTTTGTGTTGTATCTTTGTGTTTGTGTTGTATCTTTGTGTTGTATCTTTGTGTTGTATCTTTGTGTTGTATCTTTTGTGTTTGTGTTGTATCTTTTGTGTTGTATCTTTGTGTTGTATCTTTGTGTTGTATCTTTGTGTTTGTGTTGTATCTTTTGTGTTTGTGTTGCATCTTTGTGTTGTATCTTTGTGTTGTATCTTTTGTGTTTGTGTTGTATCTTTGTGTTGTATCTTGTGTTGTATCTTTTGTGTTTGTGTTGTATCTTTTGTGTTGTATCTTTTGTGTTGTATCTTTTGTGTTGTATCTTTGTGTTGTATCTTTTGTGTTGTATCTTTGTGTTTGTGTTGTATCTTTGTGTTTGTGTTGTATCTTTTGTGTTTGTGTTGCATCTTTTGTGTTGTATCTTTTGTGTTGTATCTTTTGTGTTTGTGTTGTATCTTTTGTGTTTGTGTTGTATCTTTTGTGTTGTATCTTTTGTGTTGTATCTTTGTGTTGTATCTTTGTGTTGTATCTTTTGTGTTGTATCTTTGTGTTGTATCTTTTGTGTTGTATCTTGTGTTTGTGTTGTATCTTTTGTGTTGTATCTTTTGTGTTTGTGTTGTATCTTTTGTGTTGTATCTTTTGTGTTTGTGTTGTATCTTTTGTGTTGTATCTTTTGTGTTTGTGTTGTATCTTTGTGTTGTATCTTTGTGTTTTGTTGTATCTTTGTGTTGTATCTTTGTGTTTGTGTTGTATCTTTGTGTTGTATCTTTTGTGTTTGTGTTGTATCTTTGTGTTGTATCTTTGTGTTGTATCTTTTGTGTTTGTGTTGTATCTTTTGTGTTGTATCTTTGTGTTTGTGTTGTATCTTTTGTGTTGTATCTTTTGTGTTGTATCTTGTGTTTGTGTTGTATCTTTGTGTTGTATCTTTTGTGTTTGTGTTGTATCTTTGTGTTGTATCTTTGTGTTGTATCTTTTGTGTTTGTGTTGTATCTTTTGTGTTTGTGTTGTATCTTTTGTGTTGTATCTTTTGTGTTTGTGTTGTATCTTTTGTGTTTGTGTTGTATCTTTTGTGTTTGTGTTGTATCTTTTGTGTTGTATCTTTTGTGTTTGTGTTGTATCTTTTGTGTTTGTGTTGAACCGTCTCAGCCACCGTAGCAGTGTGAGGGGAAACGGCCCAAGTTGTGTTTGTTAACTACAAAGTAGTATCATGTGTTTCTGCAGTGACAAGATGATATATGGCAGAGTTAGTCTCAAAGAAAACTACAAGTGCACCGCCGATATGGAAACATTTGAGATTTGAAGCTGAGTGTGTGTTAAACCAACGAGGTTACAGTAGGAGGCTCGCTGCAGGTTAAAAAAGTCCTGGCTTAGAGGCACATTACCGCCACCATGTGGACTGGAGTCCTCACTCTCTCATGATGTTATGTTATAGTTAGCCTGTATGCTAGCAGACATTAGAAAGGTAAACACTGCTCAGAGACTTATTAGGCAACGTGGTCACTCACTACAATGGGCATTCTTTAGAGGCCCATTTACGATATAGAAGGTAAATGGAACTGGAATAATTCCTTAAGGGCCTTTTACATATTGACAACCGTTGATAATAACATGTATATGCCTGTTTATGGTGAAAATAAGCAATTTATTTCAAGATAGCACATTCACCCCATAGGGTTACACTGTAGAGTCATCTGACATTGGTCTCCAATATGGCGCCCATGATTTGAGTTGGCCACACTCTCTATATAAAGGGCGCTAACTCGGCGGAGACAAATGGGACACCTAGTGGTGAAATTCAGTATACCGGTTTGGTCCATTCTTTGTCTTCAGTGTTGACTATTATTACGTTATACCACAGTTTACCAAGTGTTTCCCCACTGTAGACTTCTGTTCTTCTGCTAAAGAATATTCTTTATTAATCCCACGTTGCATTTCTTTTGCACCAAACTACTTCCCCATTTTTCAACATAGAAACTTCATTCAAACATAAAATTGTTCAGTGATCAGTCATCCTAAATATTCAAAAGATTTCCGGACAAAATTTCCCCATTCAAAATGTTCAAAACTGAAACATTTGAACACTCAATACCTTTTGTATAGGATGTTCTTGTCATGTATTCTCTGCTGTTTTTTGCTGTTACCAGATTTTCTCATTTCATTTGTGTTATATTAAAGTAAATATGCTCAGAGAACAATACAAATATAAAGTATGCTTTAATGTGCTTTAGTGTTTCTGATATTTTAGAAGAAGGTGAACAATGTGAGCAGCTGACAGTGTTGGCTGTATCATTAAATGTCTTATTCAGTTGTCGTGTTAAAGAGGAGTTGGAGCAGAGTGTCTGTTAAAACCTAGGCCACTGTTTTGAGGTAACTGTAATCTTATTGTAAGCTGACTCTAGAAAAGATGAATGTTTTTTAAATCTATGAATTGGATAAATCTCCTGCTGAGAAACGAGTTTCAGACGTTGACATTTGTTGGGGGAACTAACCTGCACACGCATTACAGATGGATCTGAAAGTTCTCATCCCTTAAACCAGATATTTAAGTCTGTGAACTGTGTGAAAGGTTGAAAGTGTCTGTATCTTTGTGTTTGCGCTGTATCTTTGTGTTGTATCTTTTGTGTTGTATCTGCTTTGTGTTTGTGCTGTATCTTTTGAGTTGTACTTTATGTTTGTGCTGTATCTTTGTGTTGCATCTAGTTGTAGCTTTGTGCTGTATCTTTGTGTTGTATCTTTGTGTGTATCTTTGTGGCTGTATCTTTGTGTTTGTGTTGTATCTTTGTGTTTGTGTTGTATCTTTTGTGTTGTATCTTTGTGTTGTATCTTTGTGTTGTATCTTTGTGTTTGTGTTGTATCTTTTGTGTTGTATCTTTTGTGTTGTATCTTTGTGTTGCATCTTTGTGTTGTATCTTTTGTGTTGTATCTTTTGTGTTTGTGTTGTATCTTTTGTGTTGTATCTTTGTGTTTGTGTTGTATCTTTGTGTTGTATCTTTGTGTTCTGTGTTGTATCTTTGTGTGTTGTATCTTTTGTGTTGTATCTTTGTGTTGTATCTTTTTGTGTTTGTGTTGTATCTTTGTGTTGTATCTTTGTGTTTGTGTTGTATCTTTGTGTTGTATCTTTGTGTGTTGTATCTTTTGTTGTATCTGTGTTGTATCTTTTGTGTGTTGTATCTTTGTGTGTTTGTGTTGTATCTTTTGTTGTATCTTTGTGTTGTATCTTTGTGTTTTGTGTTGTATCTTTTGTGTTTGTGTTTGTGTTGTATCTTTGTGTTGTGTGTTGTATCTTTGTGTTGGTGTTGTATCTTTTGTGTTTGTGTTGTATCTTTTGTGTTTGTGTTTGTGTTGTATCTTTTGTGTTGTATCTGTTGTGTTGTATCTTTTGTGTTGTATCTTTTGTGTTGTATCTTTTGTGTTGTATCTTTTGTGTTGTATCTTTTGTGTTGTGTTGTATCGTTTGTGTTTGTGTTGTATCTTTTGTGTTGTATCTTTTGTGTTGTATCTTTTGTGTTTGTGTTGAACCGTCTCAGCCACCGTAGCAGTGTGAGGGGAAACGGCCCAAGTTGTGTTTGTTAACTACAAAGTAGTATCATGTGTTTCTGTAGTGACAAGATGATATATGGCAGAGTTAGTCTCAAAGAAAACTACAAGTGCACCGCCGATATGGAAACATTTGAGATTTGAAGCTGAGTGTGTGTTAAACCAACGAGGTTACAGTAGGAGGCTCGCTGCAGGTTAAAAAAGTCCTGGCTTAGAGGCACATTACCGCCACCATGTGGACTGGAGTCCTCACTCTCTCATGATGTTATGTTATAGTTAGCCTGTATGCTAGCAGACATTAGAAAGGTAAACACTGCTCAGAGACTTATTAGGCAACGTGGTCACTCACTACAATGGGCATTCTTTAGAGGCCCATTTACGATATAGAAGGTAAATGGAACTGGAATAATTCCTTAAGGGCCTTTTACATATTGACAACCGTTGATAATAACATGTATATGCCTGTTTATGGTGAAAATAAGCAATTTATTTCAAGATAGCACATTCACCCCCATAGGGTTACACTGTAGAGTCATCTGACGTTGGTCTCCAATATGGCGCCCATGATTTGAGTTGGCCACACTCTCTATATAAAGGGCGCTAACTCGGCGGAGACAAATGGGACACCTAGTGGTGAAATTCAGTATACCGGTTTGGTCCATTCTTTGTCTTCAGTGTTGACTATTATTACGTTATACCACAGTTTACCAAGTGTTCCCACTGTAGACTTCTGTTCTTCTGCTAAAGAATATTCTTTATTAATCCCACGTTGCATTTCTTTTGCACCAAACTACTTCCCCATTTTTCAACATAGAAACTTCATTCAAACATAAAATTGTTCAGTGATCAGTCATCCTAAATATTCAAAAGATTTCCGGACAAAATTTCCCCATTCAAAATGTTCAAAACTGAAACATTTGCACACTCAATACCTTTTGTATAGGATGTTATTGTCATGTATTCTCTGCTGTTTTTTGCTGTTACCAGATTTTCTCATTTCATTTGTGTTATATTAAAGTAAATATGCTCAGAGAACAATACAAATATAAAGTATGCTTTAATGTGCTTTAGTGTTTCTGATATTTTAGAAGAAGGTGAACAATGTGAGCAGCTGACAGTGTTGGCTGTATCATTAAATGTCTTATTCAGTTGTCGTGTTAAAGAGGAGTTGGAGCAGAGTGTCTGTTAAAACCTAGGCCACTGTTTTGAGGTAACTGTAATCTTATTGTAAGCTGACTCTAGAAAAGATGAATGTTTTTTTAAATCTATGAATTGGATAAATCTCCTGCTGAGAAACGAGTTTCAGACGTTGACATTTGTTGGGGGGAACTAACCTGCACACGCATTACAGATGGATCTGAAAGTTCTCATCCCTTAAACCAGATATTTAAGTCTGTGAACTGTGTGAAAGGTTGAAAGTGCAGGCTAGTAAATGCTCTGTTCTTGGTCCACTTCCTGTGTTTGGGTCGGATCGCGTTCTCACCTGAACCGGGACCCCCGGGGAGACAGGAAGACAGCTGTCTCCGAGATGATGTCATCTTTGGTGAACTTACAGCTCGCAGCACTTTAAGAAGATATAGTGTGGAGCTTTAGTTTGATATCTAGTGTCGGCAGAATCCCTTTTTATTGAGTTTCCTGTTAGTGAAATGCTCTGAGTGAATTTAAGTTGGGCTTTTATTGTGAAGGGAGACACCAGCCAGCGTTATGGTAGTGTTTGTTTTTACCTTTAGATTCATTCCCAGTTTAATATAATGCTGTTTTCTCCAAACTACTCTGAGTTCATGTTGTAGCTAGGAAGGAAATGGAACCGTTTCTCAGCCGCTGCTTTGAGTGTTCAGACTGTTGTTGTAGTTGTGTGTGGATGTGAGGAGAACGAGAGGAGACAGCAGCTCCTGAATATCTCTGCTGCTTGGATTTGTACTGAACAGAATCCAGAGTGAGTCCAGCAGCCCCAGTGGAGCTCTGCTGGATTTCAGGACCAGAGAGGAATGGAGGAGGACAACCAGAACCCGGAGCAGCGGAGCAACGAGGTCCCCAGAAGACAAGCAGCAGACTGGGACTCTGATAGCAGCCATGTTCAGGTCAGTGTTCAGCAGAAAGGGCAAAAGTACTCACTTCCTGTACTCAAGTAGAAGTACTGATTTAACTTCTTTACTCAAGTAAAAGTAACAAAGTACAGGCTTGGAAATGTACTTAAAGTATACAAGTAAAAGTAGCCTTGTGAATGACCTGGACCACCCAAATGTTACTAGAGAGCAAGCTGAGAAACTTGAGTAGACATGGAGAAAAAGGCTCTTTATATGTCATTGGCTACATTTTAAATGGATGTCTGCCAATAGGCCTAAAACATGACATATATAAGATAATACTTTATTGTCTGTTACACAAGTGTTACAGAACATGTTCTTTGACTAGGCTCCAGTCACAAAGAGACATTCACCCAGACATATAAAACAAGACATGGGGGGTGTTGAGGTATCAGCTGACTGGTGTTCATTTGGTGCTGTTCAGTATGGCTATGGCAGAGGGGATGAAGGATTTCTTGTAGATGTTTAGGCCAGATAAAGAGCTGTTTCCCTCAACATCCCGACGAACAAAACGTGAAAGATGACATACAGTAGAAGAGTAAAACTTCACGGTAAAACACGCAAACGCTGAGCCATGTCAGGAGTCGCTCACACAGAGTAGCGCCCCCACACAAACACATGTATGTGTGTGTGCTCAAACATGGCTTCTGGAAAGAAAATAAAGGATCAAATATGAATGACTAAACAGACATTAATTAAGAAGTTCCCCAGACTTTGAGTTACAACTAACAACCACTAGATGGCAGCAGCTTATAAGAAATGAACTGACACCTAGTACATCTTTGAACATGGAGTGTTAATAATAATAAATGTAATATGTCAGGCTCACAATTTTTACAATTGAAGTGCTATGAAAGTTGGAAAAATTACAAATTCAATGTGCATTGTATTCAAAAAATCTTTATTAATATGCAAATAGACATCCAGCAAGTGATGTATGCCCTCAAATCTGTAGATGTGCATGGATTTGTCCTGACTCCTTTCAAGATCTTGGGAACAACTAGACCAGACCTTCTGTCTAGTGAAACGTGTCATAACGTTATTGTGTACAGGGTTTCCCTGCAACACTTTGCAGTTCGGACGGCCCGCCTAAGCTGAACTAGTCAAAAACAAATAAAAAAATCCGCTGCACAAAAGCCCTTCAAGTGCATCTCGGACAATAGCGTGGGACGCGCTTCACACCGCGAGCGGGCACGCGCGCCACACGGCCGAAAGGAGAGAAAGAAAACGAGACGTGGTCCGTCGCTGTCTGGAGGATAACTAGTCAGTTGATATCGCGCGTGTGTGTCCGTGAGAACTGTAAGTCGTGTAACTTATGTTTTGGGTTTATTTAAGCCTGTTATTGTATTAGTCTATAGTTCTTGCAAATGTAAAGTAAGGTAGCTGGTGATTTAGTTGTTTGAGTTCTTCACCTGCTAGCTAGGCTGCACGTGGCTGTTGATTCGATATATTGCTCACGTTTGTATTTTATGTGCATTATTTACATAGCCTGTAGCGATGCTAGATGTCAGCTCTGCCAGAAGCAGTGACTGTGATCACCTTTGCACATTTTGACAATGTTGTTTTGCACTTTAGTGTTGTATTGTTTGTTAGTTTGTTAAAATTGTTTCAGTTGTTAAGGACAAATATTTGTAACTATTTGTATAGTGTTGTATAGTTTGTACGGTGTTTGTAATGAAAATAAGCATCAATTCAAAGGGCCCTTGAATTGATCTTTTTAAAACCAAGGATAGCCTGTAGTGATGCTAGACGTCAGCTCTGCCAGAAGCAGTGACTGTGATCACCTTTGCACATTTTGAATGTTGTTTTGCACTTTCTTATTTATTATAATATATTATTATTTAAATTTTATATTTAGTGTTTATTGCACAGACACCACCCCCCTCCTGTTGTAGAGGACAGATGCTACTCATTTATTTTAAAGGAACAACTGTGTTGATTCAGCTGTAAAGCTGTAACTTTAGCAGCAGCCCAGTCCATTTCAGATCTAATGTCTGCCTTGTGGCCCTTCTCTAGACCTGCAGGGGGGTTGGTACTATCATTTAGCTAGGACTTGCTATTAAATCCACTGTTGGTCTGTGTGTGGATTTTGTTAGAAGTTAAAGGCAGGCAGGCTTGTTTATTCTTTTATCAGGGATTTGATACAGGTTTTGTTCCTTTGTTTGTCTGTCGTTGTGCATACAGCCATATCAGTATAGTTAAAGGCAAACAACTGCATGTTACTGTACATTGCCAGACCTATCTCCACAGCACTGCGGAGTAAGGTCTGGCTCCTCCACACAGGCATTCTGGGATAGGAGAAATAAAACTCTCTGGCTTGTTTGCATTTCTTTAAACCAATCACAATAGTCCTGGGCGGCGCTAAGCTCTGGACGCAACGACTTTGGCTCTGTTAAATAGTCTCAGGAAGGAACTTGTTTAGGTGGAACATTTTCACCCCGATAGAAGAAACGCCATCTGCATGTTGACAGAGAGCAGGGCTCAGCTACACACACACACACACACACACACACACACACACACACACACACACACACACACACACACACACACGCACACAAAGGTGCGGGCACAGCAAAGTTACTCTAGGATAAATAGCTTTGAAAAATAGTTTTACAACTGAAATAAAATGTTTTTGTTATTACAAAGGTAAAGTACCAAAAAAAGGGTACCGTTGGGTATAATTTCAGGTATCGGTACCGGCACCGGTAAAAATGTGAACGGTACCCAACCCTAGCCACAGGTAATATAAAATGAAGT